>NC_053493.1:218851990-219088898 GCF_905171775.1 Rana temporaria | reverse complement strand
ATCTGCAGTTTAACGTGTGATCTTGTGTATGTGTGTGTGTGTGTGTGTGTAAATGCATGTATTAAAATATTTTTTTCACAATGACAAATCTTGATCATTTTAAAATGAATGCAATTGTAATATTGTAGCATAAAAGTACTGTATTACTTTTGACACAAACAATATACCTTTTAAAATACTGCACAGTCATGCATCAAGCCAAGCGTGGAAGAACCCAGTCTGAATTACAATGACAAATCATCTTTTGACCTTGTGTAAATGACTTTATCTTCAGGCAACAAAATATGATTGAACATTTAAATAACTCTGAACCAAACTTGCCTCCAAAATTGTTTGTAGAGGATTGAATTGATTGCTTGAATCACATACAAGAAATGAATTAATGAGGTCTAGTAAAAACATAAAAATAAAATAATTCCTGAAATACTATAAATGCCCTTGCAGATTTTGAAAAGGTGTGTTTGACTGTTTGCTAATGTTGGTTTTATAAATACTGTCATTTCAGATCAGATAGCATTCAGAACACAGATAATGTCATTTAATAAAATAGGGGGCAAACAGAGATTTTAAGCATCATTTACATACATTATTTACTGCCAGAATAACTTATTTTAACTTTGTCTTTCTCGTTTAAAACCAACATGAATGTATTTATGTAAAAATGTATATGATCATAAATAATAGGATGAATTATACCTAATGTTGATTCTAACTATAGAAAAATAGCACAACTTGCACAATTATTGTTTTTATTTTTATTTTTTATACAAGGGGTTATGTACTAAAAACTGCATAGTGAAAAATCTGGTGTAGCTCTGCATAGAAACCAATCAGCTTTCAGGTTTTATTGCAAAAGCTTAATTTAGCAAGCTGAAGTTAGAAGCTGATTGGCTACCGTGAACAGCTGCACCAGATTCTGAGTGCTCCAGTTTTAATAAGGCCCCTTTAACACTGGGGCAGGAGGCGGGGTGGTGGTATAGCGCCGCTAAAAATAGCAGCGCTATACCTTCGGAATTGCCGCGGGATTCGGCCGATAGTGGTGCGGTATTAACCCCCACTCGTGGCCGATAAAGGGTTAATACCACCCGCAATTCGCCTCTGCAGAGGCGCATTGCGGGTGGTATTACCGCGGTTTCCCATTGTTTTAATTGGGAAGGAGAAGTATACATACCGCTCCTCTCCCCGCCCCAAAAATGCTGCTTGCAGGAGATTTTTTTCTCTCCTGCCAGCGCATCCCCTCAGTGTGAAAGCCCTCAGGCTTTCACATTGAGAAGGCTGGGGCTGGAGTTTTTCAGACGGTATAGCAGCGCTATTTTTAGCGCTGTAATGCCTGAAAAAAACTCCTCAGTGTGTAAGGGACCACAATATCTTCTGCACCAGCAAAATCTTGTCAATCTAGCACCAAGTTTACTTTGCTTACAAACATAAGGGCAACAGCTATTTTGCATAACCCAGTGACAACTAAAGCCATTGCTAAAGAAAACTTTAAATACAACTGTACATGTGTCTAATATTGTACTTTTAGCAAAAATTTGTACAAAAGATAATTTAAAACTAAAGCCTCTAACACATAAAAATTATTTCATTTAGCTTGTTAACTTGCATATGAATATTTAGAAACCATTTTCAAAGAATTTAACACACTTCAAGTAGCCTCAAAGAAGCCTTAATGCACTCATCCACTCATCTAGAAGTGCTAAATTCAAAACTCATTAGCAGAACTGACTGTAGCTTTAACCAATTCAAATCCAGCCTATAGACAAATGACAGCTGGGTGGGAGCCTTACAGCTCTGGGTGAATGTCAAAAAACATATTTCCAGTGCGATCTGTCACCTGCTGTGTCCATCAAATGGTTACTGTTGCTTGCTGTAGCCAGCGGCACTAATCATTCAGGAGTAACACAACAGACTGGTTGTACACAAGCTGATTGATAAAATGACTACAACTGGACAACCAGGGTGCCCATATATGGAACAAAATTTGTCTTGTCCCTGATGAACTGCCGGAATTTCGATCTATGTATGGCTGGCTTTAATGCTGATAATCTCCTCCAATCTCTTCCAGATACTTTTGGTTTATGTTCCTATTTTCTGTTGTTATTTTCTTTTTTTTTTTTGTATTAGAAAAGAAGAAACAAAGAGTCAAATATAGTAACTTAGAGACAGTACACATAATTTTGTTTCAAGAAAAAATATGTATATAGAAAATCACATACTGTATAAACAAAGAGAAATTCAATTGCAATGTAATTGCAAACATGTAGTTTTTGTTTATCAGGAAAGTAATGTCAAACAGTGTGTGATATTTTGATCAACAAGGCCATGTATTAACCTGGTCTTAAAAACTGTAAGTGCTGCTTGCTTTTAGCTTTAAAGGTAAAACATGTAATTCTAATTTTGCTGCATTTTTTGGTAAGTGAAAACATGCTTAATTCTCTTTAAAAACTCACTTCGGTTGATATACCCATAAAAATGTTTGAATATATATATATATATATATATATATATATATATATATATATATATATATATATATATATATAGTGACAGAAAGTCAGGTAAATCTGGGGGTGTTGTCACAGACGGGAGATACATTTCTGCCTTGTTTAGACAATACACCAATTATTATCGGGTGTCAGCTGCAGAAGTAGCCAGAAAGGTTTAACCTCCCCGGCGGTATGATTATTTCAGAAAAAAAGGTGCTGAAAGCGGTACCATTATTTGGAAGGAAATTTGGCGTTTTATACTGTAGGCCTGTAATTCTTAGGAATAACTCACTTAAATCTGTCCAAACAAGAGTCTAGTAGGAATACCGGGTATGACATTTTTTTAAAAACAAAATTATAAATTATAATATAATAAATAATTATAAATAATTATAACAAATAATAATATAATTATAATAACAATTATTCAATAATGTAATAAACTCAAAATCACTGAAATTTGCTCAGTTGCAGAATTTTCGCTGTCATTACTTACTTATTTTTTTATGACGAATTTCCCCACAAATCGCTATCGCACAATTCTGCAAGTGATTATAATTTATTATCGCTGTTTTCTAGTTGTGGATTCAGCAAGGCGAGCCCGAGTCTGACTCTGGGTTACCGATCGCAGCACAGAAATGTAACCCCGAGTCAGACTCGGGAATACCGCCAGGGGGGTTAAGGGCGTTGGAAAACTTCAGCTGTTCAGAATGAGGCAATTAGGGCTTCTATAAGTAATCCAGAGGATTACTACTGATTGCTGCATCCTGAGGCTTTTTGAGTGAAGGAGAGCAGTGAACAGAAATACTTCTGAAGAGGTGAGGTGCTGTTGATTTTTCTGTGTGATAAAAATCAAAAAGACTATTTGTTTTTCTGCTGTATGACCAGCAGTGTCCGCCCAGCAGTAGGCTGTGCCAGACTCCATAAATAGGTTCCTGTGTGGTGAAGGTAGATGCCCCAAGTGGCCAGGGTTTATTTTATGTTTGATTTTGTTTATGCTGTTTGGATGCTTGCACTTGTTTCCAGCAAGATGGAAGAATAAACCAAATTCGTTGTTTTCAACCGTCTTCGGCTGTTTCTCTGTATCGTTCTGTGTGTATCGTTCCGTGAACCCATCCAGGGGGTCACACACCCCCGCTACCGAGCTAACCCCTTACACATGGTGGAGTGCCGCGGGCAGTTAAAGTAAACCCAAAATGGAGGAGATACTGAAACAGCTGGCTTTAGCAAATGCAAATAAACAGCAAACCAATGCAGGTTTTCAGCGGAGCCTTGCAGCTCAACAACAGGCTCATGCAGCTCAACAACAGGCTCACGCAGCTCAACAACAGGCTCACCAAGAGAGCATGGCAGCTAAACAACAGGCTCACGCAGCTCAACAACAAGCTCACCAAGAGAGCATGGCAGCTCAACAACAGATTTACTAAGAGAGCCTTGCAGCTCACCGAGAGAGCATTGCAGGCTTGGAACAGAGACACCAGCAGCAAATGGAGGCCATCGTGAAACAGCTTCAGAGACAGCAGACCGAGGCTGGGAGTCAGGCCAGTAACATACCGACTTTTCGGGTAAGACACTTATTGCCAAAGATGACTGCAGATGAGGACCCTGAGATGTTTCTGACCAGGGGTTTTGGAGGGTTTTAATGATTTAACAACCTCAATTATTTTGATATTGGAGCAAGGGGCATTTAGCTCCTGTAGGTGTTCCTGGGTTAGGGCAGGGAGAAGTAGATCATCTAACCAAGGTTTAAGGACAGGGTCAGGGGGTGAAGAAGGAGGGGAAAGTAGCCCTGTGTAAACCTTTGAAAAAATCATAAAACCTCAGAAGTTTGGGAGACTAAGTTACCACTGGGATTCCTTTGTTTATATGTGTGAGGGAGTTGAATAGATTGGTTGAGCTTTCTAGTGAATATGGTCGAGGTCGAATTGCTGTGCAACAGGAACTTGGCTTTAGACCATCTCAGGGATCTCTCAGTCTGTTCGGAGACAATTTTATCAAGTTCCAGTCTATAGTTGTTAATTTGTTGTAGTAGGTCTGGGGTGTGGTTTTGTGTATGTAGGTGGTATAACTTATCTAACTACAGTAGCGAGTCTGGTAACATCAATCAATCTCTGTTTCTTTCTCTCAGCGGATAATTGGATAAGAAATCCTCTAATTACTATGGGCTGACCATAGAACTGAAGGGGAGATACCTTTCGTGTCGTTGGTGGCAAAATATTTGGCCATATGTTTTGCAAGCTGGGAAACCGTGATTGTGTCAGTGAGTATGGACTCATTTATTCTCTATATTGCAATGGAAGGTTTAAGGTCTATGAAGGATATGTCTAAGGAGACCACCTGTTGAACCAACCATGGGCAGGAATGGATGGCAGCAGAGGTGGAGTTTTCAAGGAGTATAGGGGAGCAAAACAGATAATCCACAGATAATGCCACTCCTTCGGGACCTGGATCCAAATGTTGTAAAATACCCTGGGCCGTATGATCTGTCAAAGTATGTAGGGTGATTATTGTCAGAGAAGTGAGTCTCCTGCAAGAGTATAATGTCTGCCCATAGGCATTTATAGGTGTTAAATGCCTGTTTTCTCTTTTGAGGGGAATTAAACCCCCTGACATTGTGGAAAATGTATCTAATGCCCATTCTAAATTTGAGAGGACAGATAGGCCCGATTGATTTGTGGAGGGTCCCAAGGAGTAGGGTACCATTGTCCACCACTGAGGCAGGATGGGGACAGTTGGGAAGTGCTGTAGATGAGCAAATTCCAACTTGCAGCAAAATATAGCATAAGCCATAAAGGCAGTTGTACAAAATGCATACAAATTTGTGAAATCAGCAAAAAGAGTCCCGTAACCTAAAAAGATAAAAACTGTAAAACAAAAACACAAGTAAACTATTGGGGTTCGGAGGGGAAAGACCATCCCGACAATAGGATAAAACCGTAACCTGTAAACCGTAACCTGTCAGGCTTAGAACTTCCTGAACAATACAACATTAATGTCCAACACTCTTGGTAACCTGTTGGGAGACAAGAAAAAGAAAAAAGAGAAAAGGGAAAAACAAAAAACAAAACTCCAGATGATGTGATCCGGGGGAGTGCCAATCTCCCACTATTCTTCTCCTCTTCTTTCTTCCTTCCTCCAGTAGGAATTAGCAAGAGTGCAGGACAAACAAGCGGGTGCCACTCTACTTTAGCAAGTGTAAAGCTGGTGCAGTGGGGTGTGTTGATCAGTAAGGGAAGGAGAGGGCTCAAGTTATAAAAAGGAGCCAGTGCATACTCATCCTTCCCAGGAGTGACAAAGGTACACCTCATCCGTCCAATAAAGTCCCAGGACATGTGTAAAAGAGAAGCAGTTAGGTGAGTGAGAGAAAAGGGAGGATTAAATCATGTAGCCCCTGAGTTCTTGCCTCTGGCGTCTGGGGTCTCTCTGCAGTGAAGGGGTTGCCCAAATGGCTAATGGGCAAGGGGTGGAAGGCTTCCTAGGGAGATCCTCTTTAGCCATTAGGCCCAGCTTGACCAGGAGTTCCTTCCCTTCCTGAATGTTGATCTCCGTATAAGTAGTGCCATTGTGTATGACTTGAAGTTTGAATGGGAATCCCCATCTATAATGGATTCTCACTTTCTGAAGTGGCCTAGTGATCTCCTTGAGCTTGCAGTGTTTATCCAAGGTGGCAGGGGATATATCAGGGTATATTTTGACCCTGACCATGCCCAGCAGGATATTGGGGGTATTGCGGGAAGCTCTGAGGATGTCCTCTTTCACAAGGTAATCTTTGAGACAAAGAACAATGTCCCTGGGTGGTTTGTCCTCAGGTGGTTTGGGGCGAAGAGCTCTATGGATCCTATCGCATACAAAGGCTGTCACTGGGGAGGCAGGCAGCAGGGACTGGAACAACTCATGAATGGCTGGGGTCCTATCAGTCACTGCCTCAGGGACCCCTCTGATTCTCAGATTGTTCCTTCTGTTTCTGTTGTCCTGGTCTTTCAAGTGGACCTGGAACAGGGAGACAGAATCTGTAAGGCCTCGTACACACGGCCGAGGAACTCAACGTGCCAAACACGTCGAGTTCCTCGGCGAGTTCAGCCCTGAAGCCGCCGAGGAGCTCGGCGGGCCGAGTTCTTCCATAGAACAACGAGAAAATAGAGAACATGTTCTCTATTTTCTCGACGAGTTCCTCGGCGGCTCCATCGGGCCGAAAGTGTACACACGACAGAGTTTCTCGGCAGAATCCGGCTCTGACCGAGTTTCTCGCTGAATTCTGCCGAGAAACTCTGTCGTGTGTACGAGGCCTAAGGGCTTCATGATCTCTGCGGAGGTCAGTGTAAGTGAGCTGCAGCTCATCATGCTTAGTTTCCAAGAGATCCATTCTGCCTCCCTGCACAGCTATCTCTTGCTGCAAGGATTTAGTGGATTTATGGAGTTCTGTCTGGAACTTCTCAGCAATCTTGCAAAACAAAAGAACAAATTCTTCTGGACAGCTGCACTCCAAATAAAAATTGCCTTTATTGTAAAATCCAAATAGAAAAACAGCACTACATGTCACAGCACACCGGCAGACTGACGCGTTTCACACTATACTAAGCTATGATTAAACACTAAGGCCCGGATTCACAAAGCACTTACGCCGACGTATCTCGAGATACGCCATGGAAGTGTAACTATGCGCCGTCGTATCTGTGCGCCGTGCCCACAATCTGAGATCCGCCTAAAAATAGGCTTCCTATGACCAACGTAACTTGCCTACGCCGTCGTATAGTTGGTGCATATTTACGCTGGTGGCATTTTTCGCTCCCATTTATTTTCTATGCACATATGCAAATGAGGGAGATACGCAGATTCAAGAACGTAGTTGCGCCCGGCGCATAATATACGCGGTTTGCGTAAATCGTACGTCCGGCGTTAAGTTATTCCCCATATAGGAGGCGCAACTCATGCAAAGGTATGGACCAGGGAACAGAGCCGTCGTATTTTACGTTGTTTACGTAGTACGTGAATATGGCTAGGCGTAGGTTACGTTCACGTCGTAGGCAGTGATTTGACGTATCTTCGGCTGATGTTTCGCCGTGATTCTGCGCATTGCGCACTGGGATGCGACCACGGGACGGCACATGAGCCGTTCGTTTTAAGTACTTCTATGGCACTTGGCCCATCATTTGCATGGGGTAACACCTCATTAGCATGGCTCACGCCCACTTCCACCTACGCTGGCTTACGCCGAGGAAACCCAGCGTAGATTTGAGAGCGAGTGGGAGCACTGGCTTCCTGAATACTGTGCTTGCCTCTGTGCGCTGCTTCGGTGTAGCGTATATTAGATACGCTACGCCCGCATAAATATGCGCCGATGTATGTGAATCCGGGCCTAAGTATAGTGTGAAACGCGTCAGCTCTGCCGGTGTGCTGTGACATGTAGTGCTGTTTTTCTATTTGGATTTTACAATAAAGGCAATTTTTATTCGGAGTGCGGCTGTCCAGAAGAATTTGTTCTTTTGTTTTGCAATCTTATATGCATTGCCTGCACCCGTGGTTCTGGGAGAAGCAATTATTTTGAAGATCTCCACACCTAAGGGGCATCTTTCTCTTTTTCTCAGCAATCTTATTATACATCGCCGTCAAGCTGTCATCCAAGTCTGATTTTGTAAGTTGTAGGGAGTACTCACCGTCCACAGATGGGTGAACAGGAGAGGCTGCCAAGCTGTGAGCAGAGGCTGAAGCATGGTGTGGCTCTGCGCCATCTTGGGGTTTCCCTGCCATCTCACGGACCCTGAGGAGATAGTTAGTTAGGGACCTTTGAGCCGGTTTCCCGTGACAGGACTTGGAGGACGGAATGCACTGCTCATTCCCCTAGGGGGTTCAGGTAGTTCTTATGTCCGTAGGAAGTGATTTGTGGCCCCAGAGATGGTGATGTGATCCGCGCTGTGACGGAGCTCCTCTCAGATGTGACCTTCTAGTTCCACGCTGCGCATGCCACCCCTGTGGAACTTTTTAAACAGGGCCCTTGCTTCACATTAGCCTATCTTGCCAAACTGTGATTACAAGCTCCAAAGGGCGAACAACTTACTTTCCATTCCATGGCAGAGGCAGAATCCTATCTTGGCCCTCTATTACAACGCACAGAGGTTCCTCCCTGCACATGGAAAAACCTCATACAGAACCTAGAGTGTAATGCAGCCCCAAGTGCCTATGAGTTGTATACCCTAATGGGGCAACCAGAAACGAGTGAAATTCACTGGCCTTAGCCTTCTACTTCATGAGTTAAATCTACCCCAAAAGACAAGCCTGTCAGGGTTTACTTGTGTGAGACTTAAAAACAAGCTCATCCAGGTTCTCTACTTACATGCTTTTATGGTTTCCTAACTACTTGTTATAATCTTGCTACTAGAGCTGGCTAGGGGAGAATTTTACAGGTCATGGTGGGTGACCCACCTAATTGTCCTTACCTAAAGGGCTGTTACCTGGCTTCTCTTCTACTCAGCCTCAAGGCTCATGGTAACGCTGTGTGATCTAGGTGAACACATGCGGAAAAAAGTTGACAGCAATCGCTGTAGTTATGTTTTGTTTTGTGTTTACGATATATCTTCTCTTCTTCCACTCTTTCCTTCAGGACCTGCCTTATGTTCACTCTTCACAATGCCATTACCATCATCCTCTAAACCAGGGGTCTCAAACTCAAATTACCTGAGGGCCACAAGACAAGTTTTCATATGCCATGGGGGGCCGCATGCAAACTTTCAAACTTCAAAAACAACAGTACTGGTGTCAGCGAACACATTATTAACCCCCAGCACTGGTGTCAACGAGCGCATTATTACCACCAGCACTGGTGTAAGTCAGGGTTTGACAAATTTGCTTGGAATCTAGGAGCCAGCTAAAAAAGTTGGGAGCCAGAAAACGCACCCCGTCCCGACGATCTTGCGTGCAGAAGCGAACACATACGTGAGCAGCGCCCGCATATGTAAACGGTGTTCAAACCACACATGTGAGGTATCGCCGCGATTGGTAGAGTGAGAGCAATAATTCTAGCTCCTCTGTAACTTAAAACATGCAACCTGTAGATTTTTTTAAACGTCGCCTATGAAGATTTTAAAGGGTAAAAAAGTTTGTCGGCATTCCACAAGCGGACACAATTTTGAAGCGTGACATGTTGGGTATGAATTTACTCGGCGTAACATTATCTTTCATAATATTAAAAAAAATGGGGATAACTTAACTGTTGTCTTATTTTTTAATTAAAAAAAGTGTAATTTTTTCCCAAAAAAGTGCGCTTGTAAGACCGCTGCGCAAATACGGCGTAACAGAAAGTATTGCAACCATCGCCATTTTATTCTCTAGGGTGTTAGGATAAAAAATATATATAATGTTTGGGGGTTCTAATTAGAGGGAAGAAGATGACAGTGAAAATAGTGTAAAATGACATTAGAATTGCTGTTTAACTTGTAATGCTTAACTTGTAATACCAACGGCCACCACCAGATGGCGCCAGCTCACATCTGGTGGTAATAACTTGTAATACCAACGGCTCACCACCAGATGGCTCCAGCTAAAAAAAAAAAAAAAAAAAAAAAATTTTTTTTTTTTTTTGCCCCCCTCACTTCCACCCTGCCTGGGGGCCATTTATAACTGGTCCGCGGGCCACAAATGGCCCGCGGGCCGGTACTTTGAGACCACTGCTCTAAACTGTGAGTCACATTATTATTCTATACAATGTCACAATGATTTTAGAGCCAGATAATTACATCATCCCCACACACACATATGCAAATAGTCTCCTGGAACATTAAGGGCCTTTGCTCCCCTCATCTAAGTGCATGAACATTTTAAGACATTTATAGCGACTCAAAACATATATAGCCCTCCTCTAGGAAACACACCTGTCCCCTAAAGACTACTACTGCCTTTAAAAAATATGGGTGGGAAGGGTAAGAGGTTTGGCAGCGATGGGAAGAAAAGCTGGAGTAGTAATTTTGCTACACAAATGCCTGGCTTATGACCTTCTAGCAGTGGACAGTGATGATTCTTAATGAATGGTCACGACCTAAGTTAATCAAGGAAATGTTAATCACCAACATTTATGTCCCCAACTTTCCTTTGGCAGCCTTTTTTTCAGGAAGCGATCAGATGGATCCTGATAAAAGCCACAATAGCCACATCTGATAGGAGGGAACTTCAATACAGTCCTGAGAAATGATGAAGACAGATCTATCCATGGCCTCTCCTCCTCACGAGACCCAACCGGCCACCCCACACTCTTAGAGCAGTCCTTTGACACTTAAGCTGAACAACAAGAAAACAAGAACGTATAAGGATCGCCCATGCAGATCTATACTTCCATAAGTACGGCAACAAAGCCAGAAAGCTTATTTTCAGACTTTGTAAAGGCCCGTTTAAACCTATACATTTTACAACCCTGAAGACCATGTAGCCATGTAGCATCCTCCCCTTCAGAGATCATAACAAAAAAAACTGTGGAATGCCCAGGGAATAACCAAGCCTCCTTACCGACCAGCCTGCAGAACAACCAATTAACCTGTCTAACAGTATGTGTTAAAAACAGGGGTTTTGTCCGCACGCATTTGCAAACGCATGCGTGAGCCACAGAGCCACACCAAGGCACCCTGTAATCTGTGGTCCTAACACTAAACAATGAGCGTCCCCACAATGGAGGCACATGCATTCTAATGGATAGATAGTGGCAGGTGGACTGAAGGGGAGCCACCCCCCCTTAAAGGTACAGGAGCACACCAAACACCCAGCATATAGCACAATGGCTGCAAAGGTGTTGGTGCACTGCTGGACCAATATAAACACCGCAGGTGAAACATAAACATGTCCACTGACCCCATCTATAGCTGGCAATCGCAGTAAGTGGCATTGGAAGGCTAAAGCAGATAACAAAATAACCCGGGGAATGCCCAGGGAAAAACCAAGCCTCCTTACCGACCAGCCTGCAGAACAACCAATTAACCTGTCTAACAGTATGCGTTAAAAACAGGGGTTTTGTCTGCACGCATTTTCAAACGCATGCGTGAGCCACAGAGCCGCGCCAAGGCACCCTGTAATCTGTGGTCCTAACACTAAACAATGAGCGTCCCCACAGTGGAGGCACATGCATTCTAATGAATAAATAGACAAAAACAAAATTCTGCAAACCTTTTACACGACCTTCTATGCTGCAGACACTATAGATACCCTGCACATCAAACACTTCATGCACTCGGCCAAACTCCCCCAGATCTTTTTAGAACAACTCCTACCTTACATCTCTCAGGAAGACAGTGGAAGCTACCAAAACTCTAGCTAGCAACAAAAGACCAATGGCAGACGGCTTTTCAGGCAAATTCTACAAACTGACAAGTGGCTTTCCACTCCCAACTCTCCACAAGGTGTTTAATGGAATTTGGGATAAGGGGCCTACCTCCCTTCAGGTCACCAGGCTTACATTAAACTAATAGCCAAAAAAAGCAAAGACCCGATGGAGCCGATCTCCTACTGCCCCATCTCATTACTTAAAGTAGGTTCTAAACTACTCACCAAAATTATATACTAAACTATCATCCATGATTTATCCGGTACAGGCAGGCTTTGTCAAGAGATGCTCAGCCTCTTTGAACATAAGAAAAGTGCTTGCAATACTAGAACAAGCTAAAGCCCACCCAACCGAAGACATAGCCATTGTCACTTTAGACACTTAAAAGGCTTTTCACAATGTAAGCTTTCAAGGGTTGGCACTTGTCTTCAAAAGGTTACCACTTTGCAAGAGTGATAAAAGCCCCTGGATGACCTCCTCACCCTTCCTCATAGTGTCACACCACATACCTAGAAGTGAACATAGGCAGAGAAACTTTGTCTATTTACCAGCTATCCTCTGATATCTAAAATAATCAGCAAATTGGAAGCATGGATGGTTCATTCATTATCGCTCTTCGGAAGATGCCACCTTTACAAGATGGCCAGCTTCTTACTAGACATGTGCACACTGAAATATTTTGTTTCAGAATTGTATTTTATTCCGAAAAATAAATTTATTTTGTTACTCCCGAAATTAGTTTTTATTTATTTTGTTTTGTTAAAAAATGCATTAGTCCGAAAATCCAAATTAATTAAGGTTGAATCTGTCATTAAAGGGTTATGGTGTCTGTCAAATGTTCTAATAGGATTCAGCTAAACTGTATGACACCACAATCGTATATTTCTGGTTGAATGTTCCGCCTACAAGCTATAGAAGAATTCAAATGTTGTATGACACTAGTAATAATTATATTTATAAATTATTATTACTAGTCAACCAACATTCAAATTCTTCTATAGCCAATGGGCCGAGCATTTGCCAGGAAATGTACGACTGTGGTGTCGTACAGTTTAGCTGATTGTTGAATCTTCTTAGAACTTTCGACAGACACCATAAGCCTTCAATGACAGATTCATTGTTTGTATGTTTTTCGCTACTTTGTCGAATCTTCGTTGTTCTATAATGTCAAATCTTTCCTCTCTATGTAGAACAGGGGTCCTCAAACTATGGCCCTCCAGTTGTTCAGGAACTACAATTCCCATCATGCCTAGTCATGTCTGTGAATGTCAGAGTTTTACAATGCCTCATGGGATGTGTAGTTCCGCAACAGCTGGAGGGCCATAGTTTGAAGATCCCTGATGTAGAATAATCTTGGACTAATAGTTACGGTTAGGCACATTCGACCACAGGTTCGATAGCCACAGATTGCCATTGCCAACGTCATGTCGAATCTCCTATCTATATCGAACTGTTGTAGCGACGAAAATGAAAATAAAGCATTTTTTTTCTGTCGGATCTTTCTCATTTCAGATTCTGCACATTTGTTTTTGTTTGTTAAAACGATAACGAAAATACCCAAAATTCGGACGAAAATGCATTTGGACGAAAACGAATGCACATGTCTACTTCTTACGCCTGCTGTACCTAATGCAAACGATACTAGTACTAATCAAGCACAAAGACATACAAAAGATAAATAGAGCCCTTTCGGCCTTCCTATGGCGCCACAAAAGACCCTGCCTCACCTTAACAAAATTATATTTCCCAAAGAGTGAAGGAGGGGCAAGTCTCCCTTTTATTAGACTGTATAACTTATCATGTTTATTTTGTCTAGGCCTAGACTGGATAGTTTAGGGCTCATAGTTCACTAACTACAGGGTGGAATCAGCCATGGCACATCCATACGATCTACCATCCATCCTTCATAGCAACCTAAAACATCCAACAAAATCTACAAAGACAGGACACAGTTATTACTTGGAGGGACATCAGAAAGTGCTTGGGGGTTTTTCAGCACATCTCTTCTCATCTTCCAACACATGACAACCCCATGTTCCCACAGACCACCCACCATAAAGCCTTCAACACATGGAAGCTTAAAAGCCTAAAGAACCTTGCCTCTTTCTATGACACAGGCAATGGATGTCTTAAAGCCTACCAAAAAATTGCTTCTGATTTCGATCTTCCAAACCAATATGTTTTCCATGTCATTCAGCTTTCAACTTTCATCAACAAAACCACATCTCAGGTTCCAAACCACATTTATAGACACGCTTATTGCAGCTCAGATTATTTCTACCTCAGAGGTCTATAACCCTTTCCTACCATTCTTCACTAAAACGCTGGACTACACAGGCTCAAAAGCCTGGAGCAAAGACCACCCTCTAGATAACCTTCCATGCCTATTATTGAAGGGCGACAAAACAACTTTGAAAAACTATCCTCAAACACTGGATCTCACATCAAGCCCCCTCTATTATGTAAGTAAAGAGGGAAATTAAACTACTACTTTACGCAGAGAAACTAGAGGTATGGTCCCACAAAACAGGGTCTGAAAAACGGTTCTACCAATGATGGCAGACATTCATAAATGCCACCTTCCCAACTCATAAGAAAATATCTTTACAATCTCCTTACCTTCATAAGACATGGCACCCTACCTACCACAAACCTAAATCTGGACATACCCTTTCAGAAAAATGAGTAAACTCTTCACCTGTAGCCAGGCAGAACAATGCCCACCAAGGATATACAATTATATGCTTCCTGCAGATATAAATATATATGGAAATCAGATATAAATGGAAATCAGATTCCAAGGTCACCCAAAGGTTTTCTGTCACCCAAAGGGTTTCTGATATATCCAATCTCTAGAACAGGACTGTCATCCTGTACTTCTTCCATTTCTTCTTATTTCAATCTTACCTCCCTTTTCTTTTTCTTTACCGAACTACCCCCACCCCCTTTTTCTCCCAAATTCACAAGTATCTCTGCTCTTTAATCTTGTTCAGGTCGATATCTACAAATCCAATGTATTTGCTGTATCTGTTTTACTTGTACTGTTATTTCTTTAAACCAAATAAAACATGTTATAAAAAAAATACCATATTTTGAAAGTCTTTGGGTACAATCAAAATAAAGCGATAGAAAGTGTATGTATAATCATTGTTAACAGATGTAAATCATTTTGTAATTTGAAATATATTTTAGTTAGATTGGGGATATATTTAAACCATTGAGTGTTTCCCCATTATACCGCTCCTAGCCTCCTAGTTGGTGCTACTGTAAACATTTTTTTACTTCAAAGGACTGGTCATTGTTTTTCCTTATCACATCTCACATGGCTTGTAAACAGCAGCCTTCTTTGAATTCCCCAATCAGACTGTGTCAAATATACATTTGCTAGGTACAGTGACCAATTAGGAAGCATTTATATTACCTACTGTATAGAAAGGAGAGGATATAATGAATTGTAACCAAGCTGTCCCCTTGCTTTGTGTGTGGACACAAAAAGCAGTCAGCATGACCAGATCTGAAGCTGAGAGGTAAGCTGTACATTGTATTGTAAATATATTTGTGTGTGTAATTTGTAAATACCATGTAATCCACCATATTTATACCATACATTGTGTTGTAAATACTGTTTAAGGTGTAATTTGTATATATTATGCAACCCTATCATAAATGTATGTTGCAGATCAAACTACTACTTTTGTTTAACCACTTCAGCCCCAGAAGAATTGGCTGCTCAATGACCTGGCCATTTTTTGTGATATGGCACTGTGACGCTTTAACTGACAATTGCATGGTCGTGCAATGTAATACCCAAACAAAATTGACGTCCTTTTTTTCCATAAATATAGATTTCTTTTGGTGGTATTTGATCACCTCTGTGGTTTTTATTTTTTGCGTTATAAACAAAAAAAAGAGCGTCAATTTTGAAAAAAACACAAATAATTTTTTTCCTCAGATTAGGCCGATATGTATTCTTAGATTTATGGTATTTTTATTATTATTATAATTTTTTTTACAAGTAATGGTGGCGATCTGGGATTTTTATCTGACACATTGTTGGGACCATTGGCATTTATACAGTGATTAGTGATATAAAAATGCACTGATTACTGTGTAAATGTCACTCGCAGGGAAGGGGTTAATTGTAAGAAAATAAATGACTGCACATCCAGGAATTCCGATTGCCTTTTATTGTTCAAAGTGATAACACCAAAGACACCAACACAAGGTCACATAGACGCGTTTCACACATACATCTTGTGCTTAAACATTAGGGAAGGGGTTAACACTAGAGAGTGATCAAGAGGTTAACTGTGTTCCCTAATGTGTGTTCTAACTGTGGGGGGAGGGGACTCACTATAGGAGATGACAGATCGTGGTTCCCAGCTTGTAGGAACTCACGATCTGCATCTCCTCTCAGAACAGAACAAGGATGTGTGTGTTAACACACACGCGTTCCTGTGCTGCCTCTCGTGCTCGCGATCGCTCATGACTGGTGGTCATAGCCCGCTATCCCGCTTAAAGGGACCGACGTACAGCTACGTCGGTTCGCGGGAACGGGCTGACCTGTCTCAGTATAATGACACCGGCTGGACCGCAAGCAGTTAAGAATCCTTAGATCTAGCTGTAGAAAAATTCCTCCACTATAGGATGAGACTTTATAGGCAACCAATTCACCAAAATATTTTTTTTTTACATGTTAAAAGAGATTCAAATGTATGAAAAAATAAAAGAGTCTACCTGACGTATTTCTAGTTAAACACCTTTCTTCAGGGGTATTGACAGGGAGATATACTAAGTGATCTGTAGCCGTGTGTACATTAAAATAAAAAAAGAAGATCAGATTGTCTTTGCCTGGGGAGTGCCACCGATGCTGACCCCCAGAGTCCCCCCTGTATGTGAGCCACTAATAATAGGACACAATGAAATGATCAATTTTATGTATTTAAGGAATTATGGATGAATTGTTCAGATCCTGAGAGGGTAATGTGGTTTTAAAGTACACAGGATTCGCCAAAAGGAGTCCGTGCCTTACTGGGGCAAGAGGAAAATGTGTCTGTGTCGTCCTCCAGGCTGCAGCACTGCTGTGTATATGCGAATGCTCTTATAGTGATAGTTTACCTAGTTAACACAAAACATGTAATATAAATCCTGCCTGTGCTTCAGAAAATAATACCCAAAAAACACAAAAAGTCCTGTGTTCCAAATGAAGCATCAGATGTTGCAAAACAAAAATATAATATGAATCCCTTGTGAGCTTTACACACAGGATTAATATTATATTTGTGTAATGCACAAAAAGCATATATAAACAATTATAAAAAAAGAACTTCTCTGGGCCCTCTGTGTTCAGTGGTAAAACTTTACCAATGCTGATAGATGTACAGCTATAAGTATCACAGAGCAAAGTATGGCTCCCCAACCTAAACAAAAAAAAAAAGTTTAAACACAATTTGTAAAGATCACCATGAATTAGCTTGTCCCCAATTGGACATCGACCCCTGTAGATTACCTGGATTATCCATAATAAAAATATATTTTAAAAACAAAAATAACCTTAATGTAATGACAGTATTGAATTTACATAATTTACTTCCCACTACAAATATTTTGTGTTGGAACATACTTAAATTTAAATAGCGGATAAGCTTGAAGCACCAAATTATAACATTCAGCCAGATGTTCAAAAATGTTTATTTACAGCACATGGAAGATTTTAATTACTTTTACTTATTTACACATGTCAATATGTGGAAATGATATGCTTTCCAAATAGATGGCTGGCTTATTTACTTTGCATTAACATTAGTTTATCCACTATATTTAGACTCAACAGATGTCATCTATTGCTTCTGAAGCCTTTCTTAATGATGAAGTTTGAAATGTTGCTATATATCTAAAAATCATTAGTATAATATTATTGAAATATCTTTAAAAAAGTGGTGATTCCTCAAAAAATACTTTAACATAGTTATGGATTAACTCTTTAAAGCATCCCTGGCACTAGAATAATAATGAAAAACAAAGCACAAATTGCTCCTTGCAAAGAAGAGTTCATGTTTACCTCTTCTGCCATTCACATCTCTGTGCTGTATTGCAAGGATATCACTGCTTCTTGAACAAATCTAGAACACATTTCTAGGAGTGTCAGATTTAACCAAGAATCACACAAATACACACATATATATATATATATATATATATATATATATATATATATATATATATATATTTGTATTATTATACACAATTTATATAGCGCCAACAGTTTACGCAGCACTTAACAATGTATAGGGGGACAGCACAATTACAGTAGAGTTCAATACAGAAGGTACAGATATATATGTGTGTATATATATATATATATATATATATATATATATATATATATACACACACACACACATACATATATACACACACACACACAGTATATCCACTTAAGGACCGCCACCTGTACATATACGTTGGCACAATGGCACGGACAGGCACATCCAAGTACTTGGACGTGCCTGTCTTCTGATCGGAGCCCCCCGGTGCCGATGGCGGTCCGTTTTGCTTCAAGAGCGATCCGAGATGAGGGGGCGGCCATTGATTTCTGACCACCCTCTCACGATCGCTCCTAGCCAATTCTGATGCTTCCCCTGCCTGTGAACTGTAAACACAGACAGGAGGAAGTGATGTCACTCTCCTCATGGCGGTCTTTTTGACCTCAGCTCGAGGAGAAAAGACATGCAAATAAGTGCACCGACACTACACTGACATGTAGGCACACATAGGCGCACTTTTCACTCTCCGATCACCCCCCGATCACCCCCCAGATCACTGATTGCAGTGGTCATTTATTTACTGATCACTGCATGCAGTGTCATTTGTGACTGTAAAAAGTGTCAGGGCAGTAATCTTTAGGCCCCTTTAGGTCCAGGGTATCCCCTACCCCCCCTAATAAAGGTTTAACCCCTTGATCGCCCCCCAGGTAACCCTTTCACCCACTGTCGCCAGTGTCACTAAGCAATTGTTTTTCTGATCGCCGTATAAGTGATCTGGTGCCGCTAGGTAGACAGTTATTTTTTTAGGTTCACCATTTTTATAGCGTCAGGTACCCCCATATATTGCCTAATAAAGGTTTTAACACCCTGATTGCCCCTAGTTAACCCTTTCACCAGTGATCACCGTATAAGTGTTACGGGTGACGCCGATTTGTTAGTATGCTTTTTATAGCATCAGGGCACCTGCCGTATATAACCCAATAAAGGTTTAACCCCCTGATCACCCGGCGGGTGATATCAATTAGGTTTCAGCGTCAGATAGGGTCTGCATCGCCCCAGGCAGCATCAGGTTAGTGCCAGTAGTGCTAACACCCACGCACGAAGCATACACCTCCCTTAGTGGTATAGGGCCAGATTCACAGAGCAGATACGACTGTGTATCTCCTGATACGTCGTCGTATCTGTTGTTCTATCTATGCGACTGATTCATAGAATCAGTTACGCATAGATAGCCATAAGATCCGACAGGTGTAATTGTTTTACACTGTCGGATCTTAAGATGCAATACCGCGGCCGCCGCTGGGGGGAGTTCGCGTCGTAAACCAGCGTCGGGTATGCAAATTAGGAGTTACGGTGCGGTAGGTCCGGCATGGGAGCGCGCCTAATTTAAACGGCACACACCCATTTGAATTGGCCCGCCTTGCGCCGGAGGCTGCCGGCGTAGGTTTTCATCGCAAGTGCTTGGTGAATCAGGCACTTGCGATGAAAAATTGCGGTGGTGTAACGTATCTACGATACGTTACGCCGCCGCTCATCTACGTGAATCTGGCCCATAGTATCTGAACAGATCAATATTTGATCTGATCAGATCTATACTAGCGTCCCCAGCAGTTTAGGGTTCCAAAAAACACATTGATAGCGGGATCAGCCCAGATATCTTCTAGCACCTGCGTTTTGCCCCTCCACCCAGCCCACCCAAGTGCAGTATTGATCAATCACTGTCACTTACAAAACACTAAACACGTAACTGCAGCATTCGCAGAGTCAGGCCTGATCCCTGCGATCCCTAACAGTTTTTTTTGTAGCGTTTTGATACAGTCGCTGACAGTCAGGTGCTTTTTTACCTTTGAATCTCACTACTTGTACCAGTAAATTTAGAGCCCAAAATGGCAAATCGAAGGTACACTAGTGAAGATTTCTGAGCATGACAGCTAGTGAGGAGGAGGTCACGCATCTGTCAGATTCAGGATCAGAATACGATCCCGTAGACAACAGCGGCTCCAAGACAGATAGATCAGGCGACGATCATCTGCTGTTGTTGAGGTGCAAGAACCGCAGGTGCCCATAGTGTCCTTCCATCCTGAGTGGGTGCCCACCACTTTTGCAGAACCCGTACTTCACCCATATACTGGCCAACCCGGTATTCAGGTGGAAACAGTTGATTTTGCGCCACTTGATTTTCTTTCGCTGTTTTTCACAGAAGATCTCTATTGATCTATTGTGGACCAAAGTAATTTATATGCTGGTCAATTTATCACCGCTAATCCTCAGTTGCCTTCCCTTGCCAGAGATTGGAAACCAATTACGGTTTCTGAATTTAAGAACTTCCTGGGCCTTTCCCTCAACATGGGCATACATAAATTCACGAAGTTGCGGTCATATTGGTCCACATGCCCAATTGACCATATGCCGTGTTCTCTGCCTCCATGTCCAGGAAACGATACGAGCAGATCTTTGCGGTTCATGCACTTCAATGACAATGAACTTTATCGTCCTTGTGGAGACCCTGAATACGATCGGCTCTACAAAATTTGGCCCCTCATGAACCACTTCAACAAACGTTTTGCAGCCTTGTATACTCCCCATCAAGTTGTCTGTGTTGATGAGTCCCTGATTACATTTTCTGGCCGCTTGTCTTTCAAACAGTACCTTCCCAGCAAGCGTGCCAGATACGGGGTCAAGCTCTTTAAGCTCTGTGACAGGGCAACAGGCTATACATGGAGCTTTATGGTTTATGAGAAGGGATGAGCTGAACATACCCGCGTTCGGTTCGCACCAGAACGTTCGAACAGACCGATCGTTCGTGCAAACATTTTGAAGTTTATGGGACTCGAACGTTCAAATTCAAAAGTGCTCATTTTAAAGCCCAATATTCAAGTTATTGTTGGAAAACGTCTTTGAGAACCCGGGTCTTGTCCCAGGGAACATGTATCAATGTAAAAAAAAGTTTTAAAAACTGTAGTTTTTTCTTGAGCAGCGATTTTAATGATGCTTAAAGTGAAAAAAAAAATTCCTTTAAATATGGTACCTGCTGGGTGTCTATAGTAGTGGCACGTGTTTAGAAATGTCCCTGCACAACATGAGATTACTCTCAGAAAAAAGTAATTTAATACTGCTTGCGGCTTTAATTTAATGTTTGGTCCCTGCAATATGGATACAAATCATTGAAAAAAATAGCATGAGTTTCCCTGCCACCACTCCCCCCAGGTCATTACAAGACCCAGTGCCGATCCTGACCTCCCTGGGGCCCTAAGCAAAATGACATGGCACATTAAAAATGAGAATCGGGGGGGCGCTGACGACAGTGACATGTCACATTAAAGAAAGTTGAGAAGCAGGGCGAGGGGGTGTTCTGCTGTCGGAAATGCCTCAGCCAGCGAGTTTAAAGGCGGGGTGAGGGGGCGAAAATGACTTCTCACCAGGTGGGGCCTCTAGTAATTTGGGGGGCCCTTTGCAGCTTTGCGGGGCCCTAAGCGGCTTGCATAGTGAGCCTATAGCAAGGATCGGCCTTGACAAGACCGTTTGGCCCTATATACTTTGAACAGCAGTATACAGGCAGTGCAAACAAGATAAGGAGTGTGGGTTTCTTAAGTAGAATCAGAACCATGTCATACTTTGCTCCTGCATATTGCACAATATCCTAAAGAGACCCTCAACAAACTACATGACACTTGTGCCTGATGAGGCCACTGATGTTCCAGTGGTGGTGGCCCGTGAGATTGTCCATACAGGCTTGGCCCCCCAAAGTGCACGTGCTGTGTGGCAACAATGTGTCGATTATTTTAGGGGAAAGAAAAATTCTAGAAAAAAGAGGGGTTGCCATCCGGGGCCCCCTTTGAACAAATTTTGTGAAGAACTCCTGTTTTCTGAAGGCCTCCAGTATTTCTGCAAGTCAAAATGTATAAAAAAAACGAATGTCAGTCAAGCCGTATGCCACGTACACACCATCACTTTATGTGATGAAAAAAAACAAAGTTTTTAAAAACGTCAATTTAAATGACCGTGTGTGGGGGAAAACGTCGTTTTATGTCTTGTGAAAAACGATAAAAAAAAATTGAAGCATGCTTACATTTTTTGTGTCGTTTTTCAAAACGTCGTTTTTTGTGTCAATTAAAATAATAGTGTGTGGGCAAAACGACGTTTATAACAAAGTTTTTAAACCCGCGCATGCTCAGAAGCAAGTTATGAAGCTAGCTTCAATGGAAAAGAGTGCTGAACGTAACCGCGCTTTGCTAGAGCATTTTGAAAAAGCGATGGTGTGTAGGCAACGTCGTTTTTGAAAATGAAGTTTCAAAAACGTAATTTTATTTCATGATTTAAAACGTCGTTTTTTTCATCACATAAAGTGATGGTGTGTATGCGGCATTAGCTTTCTCCCCATATCAAACCCACAAACTCATCCACTGATCATAAAGTCCAAAAATCAAGTTTCGTATCGTCGTACTGCATGATTGTTTTCACAAAGTTTTCTACCAACTGCGAACGACGTTCTCACTCGCACAATATCCCTTTATACACTATTAAATAGCCCACGTGCAGTAACAGCTAATGCGTTTATGGGCAATTAAATAGCACACATCCACTAACACTGAGTACTATGTTTAGGTGTAAACTAAACACTATGCAGGCAATACAACACGTTAGAGCACTGCATCTAGCACAATCTACTGCCTAACAATAGAAATAGCTGATCTAGCTAAGCTATACAGTGTATAAATATATGTACAATGCTAGGATGTATATATATCCTCTACACACTGTAAATTTAACTAAACTGACTAGCCTTCCTGCTCTATCTATCTATCTATCTATCTATCTATCTATCTATCTGGTAGAAAAGACACTGTGGGCTGGATTCACAGACATTTGCACTTGCGCCACGTATCAGTGATACACTACGCCGCCGTATCTTACCTGGCGGAATTTCGAATCCTCAGCGATTTTGCGCCGTAAGTTATGGCGGCGTAGTGTTTTTCTGGCGGCGTATTTGAAATTGGGCGGGTTGGGGGCGTGATTAATTTAAATGAAGCGCGTCCCCGCGCCGAATGAACTGCGCATGCTCCGTTTTGAAATTTACCGCCTTGCTTTGCGCGAAATGACGTCGCACCGACGTCATTTTTTAAACTTAGACGTGAGTTACGTCCTTTCCTATTCACGGACGACTTACGCAAAAAAAAAAAATTCAAATTTCGACGCGGGAACGATGGCCATACTTAACCGTACGCCTGTCGGATCGAAGCCAGAAGCCGTCGTATTTTGGTTTGAGGATTCAAACTAAAGATACGACGCGGCAAATTTGAAAGTATGCTCTGTGAATCTGGCCCTGTGTCTCTATCTATCTCTCTATCTATCTCTCTCTCTCTAACTGTCTGACTGTTCTTTTCTTTAACAAAGCTGGAACACACTACACGCGGCCGCCTTACAGGCGGCCTTATATAGTGTGGGGCGTGTACTAAACCCCCTGAGCCATAATTGGCCAAAGCCACCCTGGCTTTGGCCAATTGTGGTTCTTCGTTTTTTGCGCCTTGTGATTGGCCAAGCATGCAGGGTCATGGTGCATGCTTGGCCAATCATCAGCATGCAACGCCGCAGTGAATTGTGGGCCGACGCGCGTCACTCGAATTTGGCGCGAACGACCCGTTTTGTTCGAAATTCGACGAACGTACGAACAGACGATGTTTAAGTCGAACATACAATCGAGTCGAACACAAAGCTCATCCCTATTTTTGAGGGAAAAGATAGTCAGGTAGAGCCGGAGAACTGCCCAGATTACATAGGGAGCGCTGGCAGGATAGTGAGGAACTTGGTGTCAACCTTATTCGGAAAGGGGTACCATTTTGTATGTGGACAATTATTACATGAGCGTGCCACTTTTTAGTCACTTGTTTGATCATCAGATTGGCGCATGTGGCACCATGCGATCTAACTGCCTGGGCTTTCCCCGGCAGCTTGTAGGCTGGGGGAGAGAGCCTGCTTGAAGTGTAATAATTTGCTCGCTATGAAGTGGAGGGATAATAGAAATGTTTTTGTTCTTACCACCCTTCATGCAGACACTTCATGACATTCCTCAATTCCAATGATAGGGGTATTGTCCTCAATTATGAAGCTAGCAAGGAAAATATTAACTTTTTAGACTTGGTCATTGCTGTGGAAAATGAGAAGTTTGTTACTTCTACATACTTTAAAACCACAGACAGGAATTCCTTCATCCCACAAGACAGTTGTCACCATGCGACATGGCTTAAAGCTGTGCCCAAGGGCCAGTTCCTTTGTCTTAAAAGGAACTGTAGCGATCACGACACTTTCCTCAGACAGGCTGGTATATTGATTGAACGTTTCGTGGAAAAGGGTTATTGCCGTAGTTCCCTTGTGGGTACATTAGAGATGGTAACCAATGCCAACAAGGAGGACCTACTTAAGATCAAACCAAAGTGTGATCTGGTGGGTGGTTTTAAAAATCCCTTTGTGACGGATTATTCTTGTCAACACGCCAATAGCAAACATATCATGGCCAAACATTGGCATGTTCTTAAAAGCGATAAGGTTCTGAATGCTATTTTGCCTGACAAACCTCAGGTGGTTTTTAGGGGTTCAGCATCATTGAAAAACAAACTGGCACCTAATGTGTTAAACCCACCAATGATTCAATCCATGTTTCTGTCTAAGCTTGTGGGTTTTTTCAAATGTGGTCGATGCCAGGGTATACATAAGATCATATCTACCATAAGAGACCAGTGTCAGTGCATTGAATGACAAATGCTATCTAATAGATGCGCTCCACGTACGTGTGGGAGAGCATATTAGTTGCATAAAAAGAAGTATAAAAACGCATAGTGTATCGAGACATTTTAGACAGCATCACCTTCGTGACCCAAAGGGGTTAAAATTCTGGGGGATAGATAAGGTGTCAAGACATTGGAGGGGTGGACATTTTATCAGACAACTTAGTCGTAGCGAATCCTTTTGGATTTTTGAGCTCAAAGTTGCCTCCCCGGCTGGTTTGAACGTAGAGTTTGACCTTAACTGCTTCATCTCAGATAGATGAGGTGGATTAAAGGTGTGTAGCTCTGGAATATTTTAGATTAAGATGGTCCTTTGATTTCAGGATTCTCTGGGTTCAATGTGTTTAAATATCTTTATAAAATCTTTTTATTTCCATATATATATATATACTTTGTATGTGTATATATCTTTATTTTTATCTTATTTATTTTTAATTTTATATTTTTTCATGTTTTTGTATATTGTAATTTGTATTTTATTATTTTTTATTTTTATTTTTATTTTATTTTTCTAATATTTATATTAATATTTATATTAATATTGGATATTGATTATGTACAATGTGATATTGTATGTTGACTCACTAATTGAGGCGATCGTGGATGGCGTCCTGTTTCTTACATATATATTGGCATTTAAATTTGAGTGTTTTTGCACCTATGTGTGCAAACTAAATCTTATTAGTATGAACTATGTTCTAATTTATGATATGACAATACCAGTGAATTTTATATTTTGAATTTTTCCTTTTGTTCTCTGGATTTAGTCAGTTTATTCATTTTAGCCATTGTTTTTTCTTTTTAAATGGTTTCCCCAGCTGTTGTATTGCCATTCCTAATTGAGTAACTCTTTTTGTGAGATGCAATTGCTGTTATCAGCTGCATCCCCATTAGGATGTGATTGGTGAACATGCTGCTGGGGTTACAGTACATATAAAAACCAGTCACAGGGGACATTTTAGTGTGTGCTCCCTTAACCCACGCTGAGGAAGTCCCGCTCATGGGATGTAACGCGTACAGAGGGTAGGAGCTACGCAGAACGTCACCCACGACCGCCGCAGATTGCAGACAGATGGTTTTACATACTGATGTATGCTGTTATGCTGACACTCGGCACACTGAGTGTCCTTACATGTGAGTGCAACTTTTTTATTGTTTGTTTTTTAATAAAAGAAATCCAATCGGAGAGCACTAGATTTTCCCCTTTCTTTTCAATTATATGGTGGTATCCCTGTTGGAAAGTCATTGGGTTTGGATCCATGGTGCTAAATCCCATCCATCCGTTTCCTATGGAGGCTGTCAGCTGTTAATACAAACAGATATGCTTTGTGATCCGCAAGGGTCTAAGCTCTGAGGTGAGAGGCCATCTTTCACTGGTGGTGGATATTATATGGTGTCATCCCTTCACTTTTCACTCTGGAATTTCTTTTCGTTGTACTGACTGTGGATTTATTTTTTATTTATGGTTTTTCCTCACATGGACACTGTTTTTCTTATTATATACACTAGCATTGTGTATCTTTTCACTTTATGGCCCAGATTCACGGAGCTCAGCGCATCAATAGGCGGGCGTATCGCAACGCAGATACACTAGACCGTCGAAACTTAGAGAGGCAAGCAGCCTATTCAGCAAGCAAATGCGCGCTGCGATGCGCCATCGTAATGTAATTTTGATGGCGTAACCCGACGTAATTCAAAGTGGGAAGGAGGTGGGCGTGATCCATTTAAATGAAGCGTGACCCCATGCAAATTAAGGTCCGAACGAACGGCGCATGCGCCGTCACGTGATCGCATCCCCCGCGTCCCACTGCGCATGCACCCCAATTCGCCTATCGTATTCCCCCCACGATAACCCAGCCCACCGTTTCCGCCCAGGGCATAAATCCGCCCGGACATGCGCCAGTCAAGTGCAAAAGTACACCTGCTGGTTTTGGTCGTTTGGTGTGGCTACTTTTGCTTTGTTCAGATCAAAAAAGATGTCTGAGGCTGGGTCGAAAGATAGGAGGGAAAAAAACTTTATTATTGAGGAGAAGGCGGTCATTATTGATGCCATGAGAAAATATAACAAGTTCCTCCACGGCAAGGAAAGTGGCTCGACCAGCAAGGTCCGTAAGGATCAAATCTTGGCACAGATTGCAGCGGAGGTGAGTGCCCTTGGCTATGCCAACCGGACCCCAGAAAAGATCGCCAAGAAGATCAACGACCTGCGGCGTCTTGTGAAGGAGAAGGTGGCCAAGATAAAAAAACACAGTAGGGGCACCGGAGGTGGACCAGCCCTGAAACTAAGACTGACAACTGATGAGGAGGTCATTGCCAGGTGCTTGGAGAAGGAGCAGGTGGAGGGCCTGGAGGGCTTCGAGTCAGTTGATCAGCCCTTGAGGACAGGTGAGTGTGTTTTTTCTTTTATCTGGTGTATAGCATGTGGGGGGGGGAGTGAATATGTGACAAGTGTGTGGGTCCACCAACATGTGAATGTTTTGTGTCATCCACAGATGTGCAGGATGAAGCGGGCCCATCCTCGGCTGCTGGCCAACCAACCCCATCCCAGGATACCAGTGTCCACACCTCTCCATTAGAGGAAGTGGAGGAGGAGCACGGGCACCTGGATGATGGCATATATCTGGGGGATGAGACCACCGTCGCTGGACCCTCCCATACCTCCACCTCCATAGGGAATACCCCCCCAAGGGACTCAAACTTCATTGTAACCCCCCCAAGGGCCTCCACCCTTTTGGGAAGCCCCCTAAGGGCCTCTGACCTTTTGGGAAGCTTATCCTCCCTAAGGGAAGTGCCCTCAGGGTCCTCCCCATACATTCGTCCCCAAGCCTCACCTGCACCCAGGAAGGCAATTAGGAAGACGAGGGGTGATCCTGATGCCGTAGAAGCCACTTTGGCTATGGACCTGGCCAGGCAGACCCACCATGTGGGTTCTGTGGCATGTGATATGCGCCGGGTGGCAGCCAGCCTGGCCTCCATGCAGCAGACCCAGGCTGCTTTCACTGCCACCATCACCGAAAATGTGCAGGAGGTCAGTGCCAACAGCACTGCGTTGGTGACCTGCGTTAGGGACCTGGATGACACTAATTCAGGCCTTGTGGCAGAGGTCAGGAGCCTGGGAGTGGCCATACAGGCCAATACAGCAGCCATTGAGGCGGTGGGGAATCAGACCACTGTGGTCCTTACCCGCATAGCCCTGGCTTTAGAGGGTATCCAGGCAGCCAGGGAGAGACCGGGGGATGTTCCTCCTCCCAATGACCCACCCCCCCCACCCGCGGCTGCCCCCAGGCAACAGAGGGCATGGAGCCTTGGCACTAGGCGTAGTCCACGTCGGGCCAGATGAGTGCCATTTAGATTATTTTATTTTTATATTCAATTTGATTTTTGGTTATTAATTGATACTCATGATATGAGTGATATTTTGTTATTATGATACTCGATTGGAGTTGTATTTATTTTATTATTATTTGGGATATATATATTGACAATTATTTTCAGAGAAACATACAGCAACATAATTGGAGCCTTGACGTGGCGTTGCTGCTCCCAAGTACCGCACGGTGTACTTCGGTCTAATCCAATTTATTGGTGTTTGGGGGGGGGTGTGTTAGGGACCACAGTGGGGTGCATGCGTGCATTAGCATTGTGACATGTTTCATGTGCGTGTTGCACGTGAAAATAAGCCTACCACGAGGCATCTCCTGACTGCTCTTCCCTCTGCAGACGGGGGAACCTCGGTTGGGGGGGGAATGTCTGGTTCGGGGGTCAGGTCATGACGGAGTTCAACCTGCAGGCCCCTTCTCATGGCGAAATTGTGCAAAATGCAACATGCACCGATAATCTGGCACACAAAGTCTGGGGCATACAGCAGTGTACCCCAGACCTATCTAGGCATCGGAACCGTGACTTCAGGAGGCCAAACGTGCGCTCCACCACTCCCCGGGTACGTATATGAGCCTCGTTGTAGCTTCTTTCTCCTGGTGTTTGTGGGTTCCGGAATGGGGTCATCAGGTGGGGTCCCAGGGCATATCCAGAGTCACCTGGAAGGGAAAAGACAGGAGGATGTTAGTCATGCATGTGATGTCTGCATCATGGGGGGGGACAGTAATGCCTGACACCCATGTCACTCACCAACCAGCCAGCTGTCCCCATACACGTTCTCTTCAAATTGTCTTGGGATGTCGCTTTGCCGGTAGATAAAGCTGTCATGGGTGGCCCCAGGGTGTTTAGCACAGACGTGCCATATGAGGCCTTGAGCATCGGTTATTACTTGTACATTAATTGAATGCCAATTCTTCCTGTTACGGTACATATGTTCAGCGTCACGGGGGGGCTGGAGTGCCACATGAGAACAATCAATGGCCCCCACAGTGCGTGGAAATCTGGCTATTTTATAGAAATCGGTTCTTGCCTTCACCTGCTGGACCTCCTGGGTGGGTCTCACAATGTGGTGGGACATCCGTCTCAGGATAGCTGGTACAACTTGGTGCACGCACCTACTCATTGTGGATTGGGACATCCCAGCCAAATTTCCACTGGTTCTTTGAAATGATCCACTGGCTAAAAAATGCAGGGTTGCCATGACCTTGAGCAGTGGGGGCACTGCTTTTGATCGATGTGTTGGGCTGGTGAGGTCATCCTGCAGGGATCGTAATATTTCCATGATGGCTTCAGTGTCAAATCTCAACAAGCGAAACACCTCCGATTCAACCATGCCAAAGAGGTCCATGCGATCTCGGGGTACCCTCTCCTGTGCCCTCCTCCTCCTCCTGCGTGATTGTAGACGCCGTAGTACTATGACCACGGCTGCCCCTGACATGTTGGCACACAGATGTGTTGTCCTGCAAGTGTTGTTGCTCAGCTCCTCTGTCACGCTGCTGCTGTTGCTGCTCTCCAGCTGACCTGTGCAAGTCCGTTGCAAAGTTACCCCTGCTTTTATGAAGGGTAACTTAAGATCGGGCTAGCAGCTTACGCGCACCGCGCGTAGCCTACGACGGACAATCGTACGCATGTGAATCGGCATTTCTCCCTCATTTGCATAATTGAATAGCTAATCAATGGGAACGAAGAATACGCCTAGCCTAAATATGCGCCTAAGTTTCGCCGGCGGAGGACAGTTGCGTTGGACGGGTGAAGCCTAAGTTCACGTGTATGTGCTTCTGTGGGTACCGCGCATCGATACGACGGCGCACATCTACACTTACGCCGCGTATCTCGAGATACACCGGAGTATCTCTTTGTGAATCTGGGCCTATTTATATATTTATTTTTGTTTTATTGCGCTGCACTGTTTATTATATAGTTCTATTTGGGAATTTTTTATGAATTTGTCCTTAGTGCTGGCTTGCATTTATTAGGTTTTAGGTTTTATTTTATTCATTTTTTCCAGCGCTGAATATTATTTTCTATTTGGACCTAATACCCGCCATCAAAGCAGCTTCCAGCCACTATTCCAGTTAGAAATTTCCTTCCTTGGAGAAACAGGATGATCTTCTCTGGGACGTTGGGAACCTTTCATGACCACAAATTGGCAGGTCACTTCAGGATCCAAAAAACGATTGAACTACTCTCCCGTTCTGTTTGGTGGCCAGGTTGGAGAAAGGATTGTAAAGACTATGGCCTAGATTCACATATGGCCGATCTACGTAGATGCATGGCCGAACGAACGGTACATGCGCGCGCATGCTCAGTATCACGTCGTATTTACGCCCAAAGATATGTTGGCTCAATGCCTGTGACGTGAACCTAATTTACGCACAGCCCTATTCGTGTACGACTTACGCAAACGACGTAAAAAGATACACTTGTTCCGACGTCCATACTTTGCATTGGATGCGCCACCTAGAGACCAGCTTTATCTGTACACTGGCGTATCTGTAACGTAAACGGCGTAACTAATTGCGACGGGGCACACGTACGTGAATCGGCGTATCTAGTCATTTGCATATTCTACGCCGAATTCAACGGAAGCACCACCTAGCGCCCAGCGTAAATATTCACCTTAACATACGACGGCGTAGGAGACTCCTACGCCGCTTGTATCTTAGCCTAATTTAAGTGTATCTGGTTTCCAGAATACGCTTAAATTTACGATGGCGCAGATTCGAACTTACGACGGCATATCTACTGATACGCCGACGTAAGTCTCTGAGAATCTGGCCTTATGTTGCTTCCTGTGTCCCATGCCAGCGCAGTAAAGGATCCAATGCAAAATCCTGGGGTCTACTGAAACCCTTATCCATCCCAGAACGGCCATGGGCGGAAGTCTCCATGGACTTCATTGTGGACCTGCCTCCCTCGGGGGGTTCACCACTATCTTAGTCGTCATTGATCGACTCTCCAAGATGGCGCATTTCCTATCCATGGTGGGACAAAGCCAATATTTTCTTCAAGGAAGTAATAAGGATTTATGGTGTACCTGTGAGCACCATTTCTGACAGAAGCATTCAGTTTACTTCAAAGTTTTGGAGAGAACTCTGCAAATCTTTAAAAATAAAGATCTGTCTCTCCTCTGCCTACCATCCCCAGAGCAACGGGCAGACGAACAAACCAAACTTTGGAGCAGTACCTCCGCTGCTTTTGTTCTGGCTCCCAAGATGACTGGTCCTCTCTCCTGTCTTATGTGGAGTTTGCGTACAATAGCTTGATCCATTCGGCTACAAATCAAACACCTTTTTGGGCAAACTTTGCCTTTCACCTTTCCTTTCTCCCAGATGCCCTTTCTGAGCTGTCTGTCCCTGCTGTACAGGACCGGGTAACTTTCCATTCAGCAGAACTTTCATAAGATCCAGGAAGCCATGCAAAAAGCACAGGAGGATTACAAAAGGTTCTATGACAAGGGTAGAAAGGAGAATCCAGCATTTAAGGTGGGCGAAGAAGTGTGGCTATCAACCACTAACCTCAGGCTACCTCTTCCCTCACGCAAACTGGGCCCAAAATTCATAGGCCCCTTCAAAATTAGGAAAATTCCATGCATCATTACTCAAATCTGTTGTTCCTAGCTCCTTTGCTGACAGAGAAGAACCTCCACCTCCACGAGGTGGAGAAGATTTTGAGTTGTAGGAGGAGGGGTAGACAACTCCCAGTATTTGGTTAGTTGGAAAGTGTATCCCTCTGAGGACAATTCCTGGGAGCCCTCTCGGGACTTGCATACTCTACGTTTGATCCAGGCATTCCACCAGGAGCACCCAGAATTGATGTCCAGTTTGGGCGTCCAGAGGCCGCCCCTTGGGGGGGGTTTACTGTCAGAGAAACATATTATAAAGAAACATGTTATACATCTATTTGAACACTAGATGGCAGCAAAGCTAACAGTGAGAAGCTTTCAGAGAAACACCCCGATGCATAGTGCACGCACCACATGACTTCCTGGCTGCCTATAAAAGCTGAGCAAGTGCTCAGAGGAATTGCTGGTTCGTCTTCAGCTTCCTGTTTACCTGTGACTTGTTCCTGTGTTTGATTACCTGCTGTGACCCGGATTGCCTCTGACTCTGCTAAACTTCTCCTGGACCGGACCTTTGGCTTGTACTACGGACTCCGCTTGTCTCCTGTGTTTGACCCTCAGCCTGTGACCCGGACTTTGCCTCTTGTCTCCTTGCCTTGACCTTTTGCCTGTGACCTGGACTTGCCTTGTGTGTTCCCAACACAGTACCTCTGTTGTGTTTAAACTTCCTTGTCTGCCTGTGCTTGACCTCTGGCCTGGTTCTGGACTCTCTGACCAAGTTCTTCCAGCAAACCACACACCTGCCAGTTTGTCTCAGTTGCTCAACTGCTTCAAATCTACTTGCAGCTGCTGGGTAGCCTCTTGGTGACATTCCTCCCCTGTCTCACCTCCAGGGGTCGAAGTGTGCTTAGTCAAGAGTAAACCACTCTTGGCATCTCGGCCTCAGTAAGTACTAGTCTACCCGTGATAATAAAAAAAAAGGGGGGTAGGTGCCCTGTTCACTAAATATCAAAATACTGTACAGCATTTAGAATCCTAGCACAGTAGCCCATTTATTGCGTCCTCACCTAAGAGATGCGGTCTCCGTTGGCCAAATATCGATGCTAAAAGAAAACCACTGGGTAGAAATGAGAGGAACCCCCCTGATAAAGAAGCCACAGGTGGACTACGCAGCATGAAAAAATGAAAACGTATTGGTAGAAAAATATATATAAATTACAATTGCATAAATACCAACAGGCACTCAAAACCTGTCACCAACATCCGATACAATTAAAATTGATAAGACAATGTTGTCTATATTAACCACTTAAGGACCAGACCAATATGCTGCTAAATGACCCAAGGGGTTTTTACAATTCGGCACTGCGTTGCTTTAACAGACAATTGCGCGGTCGTACGACGTGGCTCCCAAACAAAATTGGCGTCCTTTTTTCCCCACAAATAGAGCTTTCTTTTGGTGGTATTTGATAACCTCTGCGGTTTTTATTTTTTGCGCTATAAACAAAAATAGAGCAACAATTTTGAAAAAAATGCAATATTTTTTACTTTATGCTATAATAAATATCCCCCAAAAACATATATACATTTTTTTTTTCCTCAGTTTAGGCCGATACGTATTCTTCTACCTATTTTTGGTAAAAAAAAAATCGCAATAAGTGTTTATCGATTGGTTTGCGCAAAATTTATAGCGTTTACAAAATAGGGGATAGTTTTATTATTTTTTTTTTTTTTTTTTTACTACTAATGGCGGCGATCAACGATTTTTTTCGTGACTGACATTATGGCGGACACTTCGGACAATTTTGACAAATTTCTGGGACCATTGTAATTTTCACAGCAAAAAATGCATTTAAATTGCATTGTTTATTGTGAAAATTGACAGTTGCAGTTTGGGAGTTAACCACAGGGAGCGCTGTAGGAGTCAGGGTTCACCTAGTGTGTGTTTACAACTGTAGGGGGGGGTGGCTGTAGGTCTGACGTCATCGATCGAGTCTCCCTATAAAAGGGATCACTCGATCGATGCAGCTGCCACAGTGAAGCACGGGGAAGCCGTGTTTACATACGGCTCTCCCCGTTCTTCAGCTCCGGGGAGCGATCGCGAGGGGGCGGCTAGAAACGAATAGCCGCACCCTCGTCCCGGATCGCTCCTGAAGCCATGGGAACCGCGCATGTACAGGGGGGTCTCGATCGGCCCCCTGACCCACGTCTAGGCAGGCACGTACAGGTACGTTGATGTGCCTGTCCGTGCCATTCTGCCGATGTAAATGTAAATGCGGCGGTCCAGAAGTGGTTAAAACTGCGACTGCCTCACAAAGTGCATGCATGCAATACTCTAATAGGGTGACCAGCTGGAAAATAGAATCCAGTTGATCACACTGCAAACTGATAGATCAGCCAAATAGGCTGGCCTGGTCCCCTATGGGGAATGGATGAGAGTAGTTATGAAAGTAGCTGTGCGCAAGGGCTCATATGGATAGATGACATCAGACACTACTGAAACAGCACAGTTGGACAAAATATCCTGTAATGAAAGGCTGTGAATGCAAAGTAGTCAATGAGGTAGGTCAGTCACACTTGAAGCCACATATAAAGGGCAAGAAGCAGGGTAGCAGCAGAGCATGCAAAGCAAGTCCAAAATAGCAGGCAGCTGGATAATGCAACAAGTTCATAGAGCTATGACAGCTAAACATGTAACACCAGCATAGTGCATTTACATATGGACCAGCGGTCCGCTCACCAAGCCTGGATATGGAGAGGATTGTCCTGAGTTGCTAAGTTCCTCCTCTCCCGTTGGTAGTAATCTATTTTGTCAATACAATACAGCCGTGAGCAAGTTTAAATTAAATTTTTACCTTTAGAAATGTCATGTTTGTGTTCTACACTGTTCTACACATTGCACAAATGTGCCAATTTACAGGCAGACTAAGAGGACCGCCAGGAACGATTTTTAACCACTTCCCGCCCGGCCTATAGCAGAATGACTATAGTGGTGGTTCTGTTATCCTGACTGGACGTCATATCACGTCTTTCAGGATAACAAGCCGGCACGCACACCCATAGGGGTGCTCAGCATGGTGATCGGCAGTGTGGTGTGTCAGTCTGTGATCAGCTGTTTCCAATCACAGATGAATAAAATCTTCAAAACTTCTCTAGAGCCGGAGGTTAGAACCTGCTTGTTAGGAGGTATGGAAGACCATAGAATCCCTCCAGGAGCTATGGAAAGTGTACTCAGGTGTTTATTCCAAGCTCGGAAGTTAATAGCTCAGAGATGGCAAGCGCATGCTCCTCCATCTGTGGAGAACTGGGTTGAAACTATCAATGTTCTGATATGGTGCGAGAGGGTGGCCTTTATTAAACAAGGAAATTATAATAGATTTAGAAGAGTGTGGGGACCTTGGCTAAGAGAAATGGGATTCCCTTTGGATAGATAACTTATATATGGGGTCTGAAAATCCTCTCACCCCAGATGGTGTCAAAACTTCTCTATAACCATAGACTATTGATAAAGAAAAGCTAAGGTCTCCCCACTCTCCTTTGCTCTTGGCTTGCTTACTTGCTATGTCCTTTGGACCTTCGTTCTCCTCTTCTCCTCTTAATTTATCTCCTTTATCTTACCAACGGATAATCTAGATGAGGATACCTCTTCCTATTTTTTTTTCTCTCTTTTTTTTTTCTTTTTTTTCCTTTATTTTCTATAATGCTAATCGGGGGGGGGGGGGGGTGGTGGATGGGGGGGGGGGGTTGGGGAGGGAGGGGATATCCTAACCTAGCTAATTCACAAATTGTAAGTTTGTTATATACATGCATAAACTTTATTAGATAACTCGTATCACCTGCATGTAACTATACAACTTGCTTTTTTTTATTATAAAAAGAAAACGGAAAACAATAAAGAGAAATTAAGATAGACAGATGATCACTGTGTAAACAGGAAAAGCCGTGTATCGGCTTTTCCCCTATTTTGTCTTACAGACGCGAATTGAGGAGAGCCGATCGGCTGCTCTCCTGACAGGGGGGCCCGCGCTAATTGATTATCAGTGCAGCCCCCAAGGATGCCCACCCAGGACCAACAGGGAAGCCACCAGGACCTCCAGGGATGCCACCAGGACCTCCAGGGATGCAGAACATGGGTGACCAATATGTATGCCACCCATGACCACCAGTGCCCATAAATGATGCCAATCGGTGCCCATAAATGATGCTACTCAGTGCCCATCAGTAATGCCTGTCAGTGCCTCTTTATCAGTGATGTGCATCAGTGGCAAATATCAGTGTCCATTAGTGCCACCCATCCGTGTCCATCAGTGCTACCTATCAGTGCCCATCCATGCCCAGTTTCACCCATAAGTACCCATAAGTGCAGCCTTTTAGTGCCCATCAGTGTTTTCTATCAGTACCAACTATGAGTGCCCATCAGTGCCACCTGCCAATGCCCATCAGTGATGCATTTTAGTGCCACATATCAGTGCCCACCAGTGCTGCATATTAGTGCTCATCAGTGCCCCTCAGTGCCACCTCATCAGTGCCACCTTATAAGTGCACATCAGTTAAGCAGAAAACATACTTATGTGCAAAATGTTATAACAGAAAGAAAGAAAGCTCTATTTGTGGGGAAACAATTTTAACATTTTGTTTGGGTAGAGTGTTGCATGACCGTGCAATTGTCATTTAAAAAGTGACAGGGGAAGTGCCCTGTATTGAAGTATTTAAAATGAATCTTTCATTTTCATTGTTTAACTTAAAGCATTATTAAAATCACTGCTCCTGAAAAAACAGTTGTTTTAAAACATTTTGTTTGCATTGATACGTGTCCCCTAGGGCAGTACCCGGGTCCCCATACACTTTTATGGCAACAACTTGCATATACTGTAAGCCTTTAAATTAGCAAGTTTAATATTTCATGTTTCTGTTTCATTGACTTTAATAGGGTTTGTATGTTTGTTAGAACTTTTTGTCTGTTCACATGTTCTGGTGTGAACCGAACCGTGGGGTGTTCGGCCCATCCCTATTTATTACGGTACACCCAGTTAGGAACCTGCATGGAGTACTATACTAGGAATCTTTTGGAACTGACAACTAACTAGTATACTGTGATTACACATCTGTCTTCAATATCCTAATGCCGCGTACACACGATCGGTTTGTCTAATGAAAACGATCTGATGGACCATTTTCATCAGACAAACCGATTGTGTGTGGGCCCCATCGTTTTTTATCCGTCGGTTAAAAAACTAGGAAATTGTTTTAAAATTATCTGATGGTTAAAAAAACAATAGAAAAAAAACGATCGTCTGTGGGTATGTCCATCGGTTAAAAATCTACACATGCTCAGAATCAAGTCGACGCATGCTTGGAAGCATTGAACTTCATTTTTCTCAGCACGTTGTTGTGTTTTTATAAAGAAGTGAAAAAATGTGCTATAAGCCTTATGGGTATGATAACCATAAGGTCAGTGATATGTGTAGTCCCACAGTGATATGAACACACCAAAATCAGTGAAATTAAAAAATGTCCAATATAAAAAATAAATCCAAATCTGTTAATGTTGCTGGGACAATGGTTGAATTGATCGAAGTTCAAGCTGACCCTTACCAGAAGTGTAGATCCAGAAGGATCAAGCTGGGCAAAAGGTAGTAACCAATGAGTGGTCCAAACCAGATATACTTCAGCCAAGAAGCTCCAACGTCATTTAGTCACAGCATAACATGAGAGAAAGAGGAAAAAGCAAATAGTGCAAAATCATATGGCAAAAGACATAAACACTCTGACTATTCCCCGTGAGTACTTGACAAACGATGTGAAGTGAGATAGGAGACCACCACCATAGAAGCACACTGACCCTTACCAGAACTTAACGACCCTCAAGGGATCAATTAGACATGGAAGCAGTGTGATGCAGCTGCGCCCGTACCTTTTGCTGTGGCTGATGGAATATCTGATCTCCTCCCCCTGCAGTGTGTCTGCGCACACAGGCTCCTTGTCTGGGACTGCCAATCTCTCCTCCAGCCCTCTGTCTGCAGCTAGTCTACAGCTCACCGCATTCTAAAAAGATTGTTTTTTTTTAACCGATGGTGTGTAGGCACGACTGATGAAAGTCAGCTTCATCGGATATCTGATGAAAAAATCCATCAGACTGTTTTCATCGGATGAACCGATCGTGTGTACAGGGCATAATGGAAACCCCAGCTCCATTTTTTTTAAAATCAGAAACAAGTTTATTATAGAAAAATAGGGATACAATCACATAATTGCACACAGACAGATCAATATCATTTGCAGTGTACAGGGAAAAAAATCAGGATACAGTCCTATACCAGCATATATCAAGTTTCTGGCTAATACCAACACACTCAGGTGGCATGTCTGTCAACATAAACGTAAATAGAACAGATATGAGAAAATGTTATACTTTACAGTACTGCATGTCATATGTAACAATACCCTGGGAAACGTAGTCTGACTGTGTACAGCAGCATCAGACTGTAATCTCAGGAGATAAGAGAAAGTTAAACAAACTGGGGTTAGAGAAGAAAGGGAGGAGGGTAGATGGACAATAAAAAAAAAAAAAAGTGAGGAAAAGGAAAGAGAAGAAAAAGAAAAGAAAAAGAAAAAGCTGTGGACCACCATCATATTCCAGCATCTTTTTAGGTTCTCCAATAAATGATGTAACATGCCCCACTCTCTCTCCCCACTCACAGCATAATCACATTCCCATTCTTTGGAACAAAGACCCTCTATCCCTGTAGCAATCTGTCTCTCACCAACTGCAAGGGACCTAGTCCCGGTACATCTAGCCAAGGCTGCCACATAGAGTAAAACTTCTTTAGGGCACCACGGTGTTGATACGTTAGTTTTTCACGTATTAAAATGCTGTTAACCTGTTTTACCCATTGTGTACCAGTTGGTACCCTAGGAGTGATCCATAGTTTCGCAATCTCTTTGCGGGCGAGATAAAGTGATCGTAGCACTGCGGTATGACCATTTGGTGACAGGTCAGGTAGTTCCAAGGCACCAAGGAGGCAGACCACTGGGTCTGTAATAACTGGTATCTGAAACACCTGAGCTATGGTATCCAGAACAAATTTCCAATACCGAAATAGCTTGGGGCACTTCCACATCATGTGCAGCAGATCTCCAGTTTGTGCGGTGCATTTTGGACACAAGGGGGTGTCTCTGAGGCCCCACTTGTGTAACCTAGCTGGAGTCCTGTACACCCTGTGTAATAAATATAAGTGGGACAGTCTATGAGATGCAGAGACTGAGGCCCCATACACACGATAGAATCCATCCGCAGATAAATCCCAGCAAATGGGTTTCTGCGGATAGATCCTATGGTGTGTACACGCCAGCGGATCTGTTTCCGCGGAGAAATCTCCTCTGGGATGGATTCCAGCAGATCGGATATTTGCTGACATGCACAACAAATCCATCTGCTGGAATCCATTCCAACGGATGGATCCGCTCGTCTGTACAGACTCACCGGATCCATCCGTCCAAAGGGATTCCCCGCACGCGTCGTAATGATTTGACGCATGCGTGGAATTCCTTATATGACAGCGCCGCGCCCGTCGCCGCGTCATAATCGCGGCGACGGCGCGACACGTCATCGCCAGAGGATTTCCGCGCGGATTTCAATGCGATGGTGTGTACACTCCATCGCATCGAAATCTGCGGAAATCTTTGAGAGGATTTATCCGTGGAAACGGTCCGCTGGACCGTATCCGCGGATAAATTCTCTCGTGTGTATGGGGCCTTAGACTAAGGGAGCAGATGTCAGACACAACTCCCAGGTTTCCCCATCTATAGGTCCTAGGTCACGCTCCCACCCACGTCTACAGGGAAGTTTACTGGCATCATGCGTATATTGAAGTATCCTTGCATAGACCCGTGAAATCATGCCCGCCCTGTCCTCCGTGGAGAGAACATCTCTCATCAGAGGGTGCGCTGCTACAACTATTGGGGAAAGTCTACTTTCACACTGTACTGCGTGCCTCAACTGCAGATATTGATAGAATTGGGTGTTATGTAAGCCAAATTCCTCTTTCATGGCCGCAAAAGTTTTAAAGACAGTACCAGAGAACAACTGGGTGACATAATGTATCCCGAGCATCTCCCATGAGCCGAAGCCCTTCAGTATAAAGAGGTCTCCCAGGTATTTATTCCTCCATATTGGAGTGAACTGGCAGACCGCTTTAAGTTTAAAAAGGTTTCTCACATACTTCCATAGTTTGTTCAATAGGCCTATTGTGGGAAGAGTATCAGGGAACTGGGTAAGACCAGCCTCCAGATACACCAGCGCCGGGAGAGCCGAATCCACTGGGACTATCAATGACCTAATCGGATCGGAGCCATCCACTACTCCCCAATTACCAAGATGTTGGAGCTGTGAGGCTATAAAATAGAACCTAGAGTGTGGGACCGCCAAGCCCCCCTGGTCTTTTGTAAGCTGCAGTGAGTGTAGACTAATACGAGCTGATTTCCCCCCCCAGATTAATTCCCTAAACTGAGAGTCTATCCGAGTAAACCATCTATGGGTGATCCAAATTGGGGAGTTGTGAAAGATGTATAGGAGCTGAGGCGCCCATACCATCTTAATTAGGTTGACTCTACCAGTCACGGACAGTGGCAATTTCTTCCAGGCTGAGCATTTTAGGCGAAATTTCTGTAGCAATGGAGATAGATTTTTGTCTAGGTAGTGGAGCGGGAGTGGTGTGACCTGTATGCCCAGATAACGAAATTCATCCACCACAGCAATGTCCCTTGCACAGTCAGGCAATGGACCCGGCAGGGGATCTAAGGGCATAAGAACCGACTTGTTCCAGTTGATAGTGAAACCCGAGAGCTGACCGAAGCCAGCAATTAGGTTCATAACATTTTGTAAAGAGCTGCCTGTATCTCCCAAGTATATCAGAGTGTCATCAGCGTAAAGGGAGACCACATCCTTCCTAGGCCCTCTCTGAAATCCCACTATTTCTTGCATATGCCTGATATGTATGGCCAATGGTTCAAGAGCCAGGGCAAACAGCAGGGGCGACAAAGGGCACCCCTGCCGAGTGCCCCTAGCAAGACGAAAGGGTTCCGATACTTCCCCGTTGACGCGCATTCTCGCCGACGGGGAACTATACAGCAGCTGAACCCATTTCAAAAATGTGGAACCCACCCCAAATCGAGTCAGGACTTCCCAAAGATAGGGCCATTCTACGCTGTCGAACGCCTTGGCGGCGTCCAACGATAGAACCGCCCTGTTCCCTACATTATCCGGTGGGATCTGCAAGTTCAGGAAGAGTCTGCGCAAATTCTGTGAGGTTGATCTCGTTGGAATAAACCCAGACTGATCTCTGTGAATCACCTTTTGTATGCATTTAGCCACCCTGCTAGCCAGAGCCCTGGCCAACAGCTTGACATCACATGTCAGAAGCGAAATTGGCCTATAGGAGTCTGGTGACAGAGGTTCCTTTCCGGGTTTTAACAGGACCACCACAAGGGCTTCATTCATGGAAGGGGGAAGGAAACCTGTTTCAAGTGCTTGGTTATAGACCTTAAGAAGAGTAGGGAGAAGTTGGGTAGCATATTTTTTGTATACCTCAGATGGTAACCCGTCAGCCCCTGGAGCTCGACCGTTTTTCGAGTGTGCCAGTGCTTCTAGTAATTCCTCCTCAGTCAGGGGGGCATTGAGCAGGTTAACATCCGAAGCAGACAAAGATGGAATGGGGTATTTGTTCCAGGAACGAATGAATCTCGTCCTGGGTGGGGTTAACTTTGGAGGAATAGACGTCCTGAAAAAAAAGTTTGAAGGCCTCCGTAACTTCATTAGTTGAGTGGCAAGGAATCCCCGCGCGATTTGTGATCGACGCAATGTGAGAGGATGACTGTTGTGATCTAGCTAGCAATGCTAACATGTGTCCTGTGTTTTCACCCTCTTAAAAGTGACTATGTTGTAGGAAGAAACTTTTATTTTCAGCTAACTGCATGGACAGGTCTTTAAGTAAGGTTTGTGTTGCTAGCCACGATCGTCTATTATCGTCCGTGGGGTCAGCAATATATCTGGCTTCAGAGGATCGTACCTCCTCCAGCAACGACATTTCCCATTTCTTTGTGGACGTTTTTACTTTGGAGATCTCCCTAATAAATTGGCCTCTGAGAAAGGCTTTAGTTGTGTCCCATACCACGTCTAACGTTGCATTGTTCAAGTTTTGTTCAAGAAAATGTGTGAGGAGTTCCGGGATAGGGTCTGGATCTGGAAAAAGCGATAGCCAAAAGGGGTTGAGCTTCCAAAGGGTATTACCCCTGCGGGCCCCACACCTGACGTCTATTGACAGTGGGGAGTGATCCGAGACCTGTCTGGGATGGTACTGAGAAGAATCTAACATTGGTAGGAACAAGCAAAACATGCATATTAATGACAATACCATAGTACTGAGTGGCAAGGTGGTAGGTCAGACCGGCAAGGAAAACATGGACACATGATCTCCGGACAACGCAAGAGATACGTATCAGGGTGGGGCAATGCGACAGTGGTAGCAGGAATGAGGCAAAGAACATCGTATAATAAACAATTAAGGCAGTCACAAGAGAGGGGGCAAATTCAGGGTGTGATCGGAACATGACGAGTGGAGATGTTCCCACAGCAACGTTGTCCAGTAGACGGAGAGATAGTAGAAGGAAAAATAAAGTCATAGAACCACAGGCCAACATGGCCAAACTTATGTGCCCGTAGGCAAGGTGGGGCCTAAGCCAGATCCACATGGGGGCAACAGTGGAAGTGCACCAAAGCGTTCAAACTTCTCAACAGCTAAAACAAATAGCCCAAGTGGTGGAGTGTGGATTAAGCATCAGCAGCTTCTCCGCCTTGAAATAGGAGCAAACAGGTGTCTATCTATAATTAAATCAGAGTATTACCCGTCCTGTTGAGCGCGGCGTTGGCTGCGACCATCACGGAGTGAATGTTGCTCTCTGTCCAGCCATTGTGCGGCCGAAGACGGAAGGGTCTTGGGGGGGTCCCCGGTGGCAGAGGCCGGGAAGGGACTCTATGTGCTCTCTCAACTGAAAATAATGGAGTGAAAGCCTCTTTGCCAAAAGCAGTCACCAGCCAATTTTCAATAAACTCGACAGGGTTCTTTCCTTCAGCTCTTTCAGGCAGACCAACCAGCCTCACGTTATTCCTTCTCATTCTATTCTCTAATTCTTCTAACCGGGATGAGTGTTGAGTAAGGAGATGGTTGTTGTATGAGAGATCCCTTTGCATGGGAGCCATGTCATCCTCTATGGAGCTGATCCTTCCTTCTGCAGCAGAGGTTCTTTCCCTCAATTTTTGTGCATCTTGCCTCAGAAATGATATCTCAGCCTTAACCCCTTTAATGTCAGCAGTCAGGGCAGTTAGGGAGGTGTTGCATGTGGTAATAGCCGCAAAGATTTCCCTGAGTGAGGGCTCACTATCAGAAGCAGGGCTGGGGAGAGACTGCGGCCTAGTGGGGTTGCCGTTAGGTGTACTCACGTCGCTCCATAGGAATTCCGGGCCTCCGCCATCCTCCAGAGGGACAGTATCATCCGCATCGGATGTTCCACCGGGCATCTCGCCCTGTCTCTCTGGGTGAGCGCCGGGGTCTGCAGCCAGTACTCTGGAAAAGAGCCTCTCCGCTCCATCCCTGTGTTTCTCCCTGGCTGAGCGGGGGGCCTGCGCGCCATCTTGGATTGCCATGCTGTCTGCAGCCAGGGTCGCATTTTGCTTCCTAGCCGCCGACATCCTCCTCGGATCTAGGAACGGAAGGCACCGGGGTGATCAGGGCACTGCTCCGCAGCAATCGGGCTCCAAGACCAGGCAGGACGGGCGACGGAAAGGATGGATGTCAGGAGATTCGACGGAGAGAGCTGAAAGTGCGTCCGGTTACATCAGCTGCCTGGCCGCGCCCCAAACCCCAGCTCCATTTAGCAGCTATGTATATTTTCATTTCTGGAGCGATTACACTGTTAAAATCCTCCAGTTACTTCATGACATGATTCAGGGTAAGCGACTTTGCAACCCCCCTCCCTTTTTCAAATGATCTAATGTGTAAATGGGCCCAGTGTGTTTGTTTTTATGTTATCAAAGTTGTTATTTTGGTGACAGGTGGAGGGTTTAATATTTTTTATGCTGGAAAAGTATTGCCATATTAGTCCAATATATAATTAGTATTTTTCAGAACTTTTCATACCATCTGGGGTCACTTCATACCTACTTTCCTTGGGTCCCTTTTCCTCTTAATGTTACTGTAAGAAGAAAGGCGTGTAGGTGTCCAATGGCAGAAGTAGATCTCAGTCACTGGATACATAGGCATTCCATAGCATGGTGGGTAGTTCAGCTGAAACTGCATATATGAGATGTAGATGAGATGTAGAAATATAGGACAAACACAAATGGGAAAATGTCAGCAAAAAACAGAAAGGGATAAAAACAAAATATATAAAATCAACAATTAATCAGCATTATAATAAAGATTGCTGATTAAGTCAAGGGGTGAAAGTTTGTAAGGCTAATTGCAAAAAAGCTTAGAACCGAACTAGAAAATATTAACTGTAGTTGATTCAGGAGTGTATAGTCTCACTTATGTCAATATTTCTTGGAGGGATAATACCAGGATGGTGTGGATTTGTCAGCTTTATGTTGAGAGTTTCCTGCTGGTAGGCATTCTGGAATGATTCCCAAGAAATGGAGCAGTTTTAGGCCTTCCACAATCGTTAAGATTGAATGTTTCACTCTATTTTCAGTGATCAATATCTTAGTAGGGAAACCCCATTGATAGGCAATCATATTGTTGTGAAGGGCTTCCGTGATTGTATTCAGTTAACATCTAAGCTGGCGGTTATATTGGGAGATGTCAGCATAAAATTGGAGGTTAGCATACGGAGCTGGTAGGGTCCCAGAAGATCTTACTGTTGTGAGGAGCTGTTCCTTTTAATCCTCATCAAAACATCCCATGATATTGAGTCAGGTAGAAGTTTACAATCTATGATCGTTTCCATGGGAGGCAGTTTGGGCAGTAATGTTATGTCTCTGTCATATCTGTCAGGCCGCGTACACACGATCGGTCCAAACCGATGAAAACGGACTGAAGTTCAGATTCATCGGTCCAAACCGCCTGTATGTACGCCCCATCGGTCTGTCAAAAAGAGAGAACTTGCTTTAAAATCGAACCGATGGACGGCTGACCGATAGGTCAAAACCGATGGTTAGTACGCAAAAGCATCGGTTCAAAACCCGCGCAGGCTCAGAATCAAGTCGACGCATGCTTGGAAGCATTGAACTTAGTTTTTTTCAGCACGTCGTGTGTTTCACGTCACCACGTTCTGACCCGATCGGTTTTGAAAACGATGGTGTGTACGCACATCAGACCATCAGTCTGCTTCAGCGGTGAACCGATGAAAATGGTCCAAAGAATATAAAATGTAGCGCCAACCTGTGTGAAAAATTGTGTCCACAAAGTGGCCCCAAATAGACAGACACCCTATAGGGAAATATGTCCAAAAACTTCACTGGGTACACGATGGGGAAAAGATCATATGTACCATGAACAGAAAAACAACTGACGTTCACGGTTAGATATGAATGGGTGAACCAACAAAGGTAAATAAAGCAATTAATAAGTCCTGTAAAAGTGTATGACCACAGATACAATTTATAAGTGAAAAAGTCCCATGTATATGTGTGGGGGTGGTTCCTTATGATACATTCATAGCTTGTAACTACGTTCAGATATTCCCCTCAGTTGAAAAAACAACACCACTTCACACGGAAAGGCAAAAACCTCTTCTCATGGACATTCCTTGGTAAGTTAAAAGATGAATACTCTTACCGACTCCCGTTGACCCACATCTCACCGTACGGTGGGTAGGTCTCCAAGGCTTATATGGGCTCAGATACCCTCCAACAGCACCGATGAAGGAAGAAATCCTGATTCTGATGTTCCTGAAGGAGATGGAAGTATTGGCCCCAGGAGCGTCCGTGAGATGGTGTGGAATAAACACTCCAGGTTTCAGAGGGAAAAAAGGGAAAAAGAACACCTCCTCATAGTGTAGAAAAATTTAATAAAATCTCTCAAAAGATATAAAAAAAGTGTTCCACAGCAGAGAGAGAATCCAAACAGTACAAATGTATATAAAAATCCCGACAGATAAAAAGTTCCACACTTAGATCACCACAGCAGGTCACATCACCACAGCAAGTCAAATCAAGAAAATCAAGATCAATGGCGTAGTGAAAATGGTTGGAGTCCAGTGTAGCCGACCGGTTTCGTCCTCATAGACTTCTACTAGGGCATAGAACTGCCCACAACCACTGATATATATTATATGTTTTTTCGAGTAGCGCAATATTTTTTGTATAGATGAAAATGGTCCGTCGGACCATTCTCATCGGATGGACTGATCGTGTGTACGCGGCCTTAAGGTTAGTTGTGTGTCTCACCCACACATCGTAACCCTCAAAAATTGCTTTTTTTGTGTCTGGATGTTTTTTTTTTTGAGGGTTACAATCTTGTGTGGGTGAGACACAATCAACACATGCTGGGTCCGCTGTGACCATACCATGCCAGTTCTTGCTGTTGCAGTGAATTTACACATGCCTAGTTTCACGTGAGTGCAATGTTTGAAGCTTTTTAATTTAATAAATTTATCATAATGTTACTGCACTTTGTTTTATTATACAGTATGTGGAGAGTCTATGACATCGGGTTTCGTGATTGGATATCGTTGGATGATTTAACCCTGTGTGGGTTGATGCTGATTTGCCGAGCATGAGAGTGCAATTCATCTGGTGAGTGCACATCTAGAGAGGAATGGAATCACCAAGTGCACACAGTGTGGTGAAAGATTTTCAAGAATGCAGTACATGTTTCTCAATTAAGACATCATGTCTTATTCACGGACTGTTTAGTTATGCGTGCACTTGGTTCACAATAGCATACTTATTTATGTATCATCAGCTTGGCAGTCATTAAATCTTTTCACTGGGTGTTTTTTATGATTTTAATTCTTAGCACTACTATTTACTTTTATTTGCATAGTAAATGGTTTACATGTTACACGTAACACCCTTAATATGGGTGTTATATACAAAGAAATTAAAGACTGACAGTGCGTGTGTGGCCTGGTCTGGCCAATCCAATGGACAAGCAAACAAACCTAGTGCTCATAGGAACAACATAACCCCTCAGGATGGATTTTTAAACCAAACCAGGTAAGTATTTAAAAATATTATTTATTGGAAAACTTTGATCTATACAGTGGAAAATTTAAATCAATACAAAAATACAGGCATATCTGTAAATGCCTAGAAGTCTGAAACATGTTAGGAGTCATCTTCAATGGCTACAAGCCTATCATACAAGAGGGCATTAAGACCCCTTTCACACTGGGTCGTTTTGAAGGCGCTATTGCACTAAAAATAGCGTCTGCAAACCGACCCTAAATAGCTGCTGCCCCGAGGGCTTTCACACTGGAGCGGTGCGCTAGCCGGATGGTAACAAAAGTCCTGCTAGCTGTTCCACTTTTATACCGTATACCGCTCCTCCACCGCTGAAATCAATGGGACACCTTGGCTATACAGCTGGCAATGCGCCTCTGCAGAGGTGGTTGGTGGTTTTTAACCCTTAGGCCCCGTACACACGGTCGGACCGAACCGATGAGAATGAACCGAAGTTCAGTTTCATTGGACCAAACCGACCGTGTGTATAGGCCATCGGTCTGTTTTCCTTTGGTCCAAAATTTTAAAACATGCTTCAAAACCAAACCGATGGACCGCTGCCCCATCGGACCAAACCGGGTCGCGCACGTCGCCGTGTCATCGTCGCGGTGACGGCGTGGCCATGTCACCGCGTTCGCTGTCCGTGGGAAATTTGGTCTGATGGTGTGTACAGCTATCAGACCAAAATCTGCCAGCGGACATGTCCGATGAAAACGGTCCGCGGACCGTTTTCATCTGACATGTCCCGTCGTGTGTACGAGGCCTGACATGTAACATGTTTACAAAAGTGAACTTATGCTTCAAAAATATTATTAAATAATATATAATGAATAATTAACTGAAAAAGTGACTATGAAAATACTAGGATTATTACTACAATGTATTTTCTATCATGGTGGCAGTTCATGGTTAACCAACTAATAATTCATGCCATATTGACAGAATGGCAAAACAATTATAAAGGATTTACTTCATATGCTAAAGATATTATATAAATCCCAAAAGACTTCTTCTGGGCAAGTACGATTAGAGTACAGATATTTGAATAAGCAGAAGAATTCTCAGGAACATTAAACAAAATTGGATTATTTGTTTTTCTTTTGGCACATGTAAGAACATTTTCAAAAGAAGGTTTGCAGTAGTAATTTGTAGTCACTTGTTTATTTAACCAAAGTGCAGTAATTTATTAATTAAAAGGCACACATAACAAATCTATAAAAGGGATCTAAAAATATATACTGTACAGTTAAACAGGGCATAAACAGAACCACATAAACATTTAGGCACATCAAAAACATGATAGCATAAAACCATGATTTAAATGAAACACATATGCATATATAGATGAAATAAGGATTTTATAAGTGATAGGAAAGGGAAGGTGTGCATCATAGGACAGGATAAATGGTTAGTCTGCATTGTGCTGCTCCACTTTTCACACAGCTTTATGCCACATTGTCTGTAGCAGAAATATTGGCCTTTAATTGCAGATTATAACTACATTGTGTGCATGACATTAATTTCTAAACCTGTTTAAGTCTTCAGGAAAAATATATCTTTAACACCATTTTACTTTATCTCATTTGCCCTGTTGGACCAGAATCCACACACTCCAGTGACCTGAGAAGTTATGTACATAAATATGTAAGCAAAGTACAATAGCACTGTGCCTACTCTAGACTAAACTCATTGCTAGCAAAAATTGTAAGCTTGGTAGAAAAATCTAAATTAATATTATACAAACTAGAATTGTACCATCTTGTGTGCTGGTCAGGGAAAATAAGAAATCAACCACATTGGATAGAAAAAGGTCCTGGACTGCCGCACTCCTTAAGAAATCAACCACACTGTCCTATACATCAGCTCTTTAAGATGCCTTAGCAGGCACACACACAACCCGCAGCAAGTCCTGGAGCTGATGTGCATGCCCAGCGGGCGCGATGACCGACGAGCACCCGCAATTGCTCGTGACAGAGCGAGAACTGGGTTCTGTGTGTGTAAACACACAAATCCTGGTACTCTCAGGGGAGAGGAGGAGTAGTCAGTCCCATCCCCACAGTTAGAACACACCTAGGGAACACAGTTAAACCCCTTGACCGCACCTAATGTTAACCCCTTCCCTGTCAATGACATTTATACACTAATCAGTGGCTATTTTTAGCTCTGATCGCTGTATAAATGTCACTGGTCCCAAAAAAGTGTCGAAAGTGTCCAATCTGTCTGCCACAATGTCGCAGTCATGATAAAAATCACTGATCAATGCCATTATTAGTAAAAAAAAATCCATAAATCTTCCCCTATTTTGTAGATGCTATAACTTTTTCAAAAAAACAATCAATATATGCTTATTGCGACTTTTTTTAACCAAAAATATGTAGAAGAATTCAAACTAATGAAGAATTTTTATTTTTATTTTTTATTTGGATATTTATTGTAGCAAAAATTGCAAAATATTTTATTTTTTTTCAAAAGTGACACTCTGTTTTTGTCTATCCACTTTGTCTATCCACGGACCAGCTGCTGCAGTTATACTGTGGCAGGTTAGCTCCGCTGGCCGAACTATTGTAGCAGTACGTCGGCCGCTTTAAGCGGTGGTAGCAGGCATGTACCCGCTGCATTGCTGGAGTGCCGATGCTCGTGAATGGTGGTCGCGATGACTGCTGGCCACGAACGATCTCCTGGCACAAGAGGCAGAACAGGGATGTGTGTTTGTAAAAACACACCCCTGTACTGTTCAGGGAAGAAATGCAAATCGTGAGTTCCTAATAGCTAGGAACCATGATCTGTAATTTCCTCTAGTCAATCCCCTCCCCCTTCAGTTAAAAACACTCCCTTGATTGTCCCCTAGTGTTAACCCCTACCCTGCACGTGACATTTTTACAGTAATCAGTGCATTTTGATAGCACTGATCACTGTATAAATGCCAATGGTCCCAAAAATGTGTCAAAAGTGTCCGATGTGTCTGCCATAATGTCGCAGTCCCAATAAAAATTGTAGATCGCTGCCATTACTAGTTAAAAATAATGCTATAAATCTATCCCCTATTTTGTCGATTTTTTTTTAACCAAAAATATATGTATAAAAATACACATCGGCCTAATCTAAGGAAATTTTTTTTAAATTGGAATATTTATTATAGCACAAAAGTAAAAAATACTTTTTTTCTAAATTCATGCTCTTCTTTTGTTTATAGAGCAAACAATTAAAACCGCAGAGGTGATCAAATACCACCAAAAGAAAGCCCTATTTGTGGGAAAAAAAGGGACGTCACATGACCACGTAATTGTCAGTTAAAGCGAAGCAGTGCCGTATTGCAAAAAAGGGCCTGGTCATTGGACAGCCAATTCTTCAGGGGCTAAAGTGGTTATAGAGCAAAAAATACTACCAATAGAAAGCTCTATTTGTGGGTAAAAAAGGACATACATTTTGCTTGGGTACAATGTCGCATGACTGCGCAATTGTCAGTTAAAGCAACGCAATGCCGTATTGCAAAAAATGGCCTGGTCTGGAAGGTGGCAAATCCTTCCGAGGCTGAAGTGGTTAAAAAAATCCAAAATAACAGCATATACTGTAAACTACTGCATATGCAAGTTGACTGCATTACAATACAGTAAAAAATCTCTAAATATACTTGCATTGTATCCTAAAAACTGGAGAGGACAAAACTTTTATTATTTACTCTTTTGGTTATGACATACGCACTGTGGAGATGTGACCCTGTGTGGAATACTGATTGCACACCTGTGGGCTGGCCTTACATTGCTCTCAGGAAGAGAGCTCAGGACTCACACTTGGGAACAGCTCCACCCTACAGGCAGGTGGCTGGGTGTAGGAGTGTAACAGTCGCTCCTCGCGCCGTTGTAATGCATTCCACGTTGGAGCACATAGGGCAACCGCACAATGATGTCATCGCCCGGTTCCGCGTGCGTTCCATCGCGGAACGCGGAAGTGCGCCGCAATTCACGGCGGTTTTCTTGAATCAGTGCTTATGCACTGCACCTGCCTTTACCCTATAAACAGAGCGGTGTGCAGACTACACACCATTCTATTATTGTCAGCCGTAGCTCGGCCACGCTACAACAATTGGTACCATCGCTCCTCATGCTGCAAACTACTTCAAGCTGCAACTCCAGCATTATATGCTGTACTCTAACTGCATCAGACTGCCATTGCCGGGGACAACCTTGGAGATCTTCCTTGCTGACACCCTACATGTGCTTGATATAAGTGTTACTTGTTTATGGGCCGTTGCCCTAAGTTGCTGAGCATGTTCGCTCTAACCTTTCTATGCTAAGGGTTGTAGGTATTTCATACCAACTCCCTTAGTGACCTAATGCATTTATTTATGTTTAAGTGATATGATGTAGAGAACCCCCAAACTCCTGTTTGTCTGGAGTGACGCCTGTGGTCCGGTACTGATAATTACTTGCATATAGAAGTGCATTGGAATTTTCAAATGTATGCTATAATTTTAAACGCGAAGCTCTGGTCGCATGTTGTAATGCGTCCACCCTTAGTAGCTCAAGGTTTTTCTTTATGTGAGAGAGAGAGAGATGATGTAGAGAACCCCCAAACTCCTGTTTGCGTGGAGTGACGCCTGGGGTCCAATACTAAATCCTCACATAGAGAAGTGCATTGAATTCCTTGCTAACCGCAGTTGTGGTTCACTCCCATTCACCAGAGCTGTTACAAGGAGTCGGGAGGGCTTTCAGGTGGAGAAGGCTCCACAAGAGAGAGACAGGCGGTCTCTGGGAGTCAGGGCAGTCTGAGAGTGTATGTCTGCAGGAGGCAGATATGACACATGACCAAGCAGCATGAAGCTGAGCAAGTAAGCTCCAGGATGGAGCTTTGACTAGGTAACAGTGAGTGAGCCAGGAGGCTTAATTTTATTTTATACAATGGCGGTGGAACCCCCTGCGAGGGAAGATTTTTCTATGAAGTTTGTTTCATTTAAATAAAATTGGACTGCTACACCCTTAAAATTGAGTCGGGACTGACAGGTGTTCCTTAAAACACATACACCGCTAGAGCTTAATCACCCTGCATCGTCACAGCACATACATGTTGTGTCCTTTTTTGATAAGGTAGGTAAAACCCTGTTGGAAAAGTCTTTCATAGATCATTGAATAACTCTTGTGTCTGTTTCAGGTCATAGAGACTGAGGATCGGTTCACACTGGTGCAATGCAAGAACCCATACAAATCCAACACGGGTTCCCGCACTGCACCCGACTCTAAGGCAGTTCACACTGCCATATGCAAACCGGACAGTGCAGATTTTGAATGATGTGTTTGGGATTCTATCTGCTTGAGACCCAGACACATCATTCAGACTGCATTGGGAATGACATGTCCGCTTGGCCATCAGATGTTTGTTTCCCCTCCCCGCCATCCCGGCAGCCTGTCTTACTCACACAGTAGAAGCTGCCTCCTCCTCCATCTCAGCTCTGTATATACACACACAGGAGGAGGGCAAAGCAGGGACATGCGCTGATCTAAGGTCTGTACAAAGTTGTCTATGCTTTGTAGATGGCCAGGGGAAGTGGAGAGAGTGGCTCGTAAGGAGGAAACTTTAAAAAAAGATGTACACTTGGTGGAGTGATTGGGGGGTTAAGAGGATATGTGCTAGGGAGGGATGGGCGTTTTAATATGAGAGAGGACATATGCCAGAAGTGTGGGATGAATTTGAAATCTGACCCCTCTTTCTAGCACTAGCCCTTCCCCTCTCATAGTGTCCCCCAGCACATATCCAACCCCCCTGGAAACACTAGCCCTCTCCCCTCCCAAAGCACCCCTCAGCACATATCTGACCCCACCTTGCTAGCTATAGCTCACTCCCCTCTCATAGAACCCCCAAGCACATATCCGCACCCCCCCACAAGCACTAGCCCTCTCCCCTCCCAAGCGCCTCCCAGCACATATCTGACCTTCCCCAGCACTATCTCTCTCCCTTCCCAAAGCACCCTCAGCACATATATGACCCCCCAGCACTACCCCCTCAGTTACCAAAGCACCCCTAGCACATATCCAACCTCTTACCCCCTTGCTAACACAATTTCATGGTTCTTCCAAAGTACTCCTAGCACATATCGTCTTACCCCCTCCACCAAAACAAAGAGATCCAGTCTGCCACAGAGGGGATGATTATGGCATCTGGGACCCCAGGACCACCAAGATATGGAGGACATTTGCCCTGGATGCCAACACTAGAACCCTCCTGCTAGACAAGTTAATGGAGCCCAGTGCCAGAATTGTTCCAGCACTGGGCTCCAGGATTCAGCCCAGATTCATGGGAAGCTGGGAATTTATTCAAATCTCAAGAAAGGTCCATTATAACCGGGACAGTTGGGATGTATGGATTTGTATTAGGAGGGGGAGAGGATTTGTGTTTGGGGGAAAAGTTTGTATTGAGAGGGGGGATTTAGGTGGGAGGATTTGTAATGGAACTGGGTGGGGAGAGAACTTGTGTAGGAGGGGCTTGGAGGAAAGAGGATTTGCGCCAAAGAGGATTAGGGAAGAGGAATTGTTCCAGGATGGGAGCATGTTGTGCTGGAAGGGGGTATTTGGGTGAGAGAATTTCTACTGGGATGGGGGATTTATGCTTGGGGTGATGTTGGGGTGGGGTATTTGTGCTTGGATAAGGAACTGTGCTGGAAGGGGGATTTGTGGGGTGGAAGAAGATTTGTGCTGAGAAGGGGGATTTTTTGTTTAGGGAGAGGTTTGTGCTAGCAGTGGAAATTCTTTTTTTGGGGGGGGGTTTAATTACCAGGGAGATTTTTTTTTTTGGGGGGGGGGTGTTCTACCGGAATGGGAGGTTGTGCTGGGAGGGAGGATTTGGTGGTGGAAGAGGATTTATTCAGAGAGGGGTATGGGGGGAAGGAGGGATTGTACTAGTTGGGGGAGATAATTTGTATTAGGAGGGGAAATTGAGGGGGCAGGGATAAGTGCTGGGATGGGGAAGAAGGGGGTCTAGGACTGGGGATTTTGGAGATGGTGGAGGAGGACTTGTGCTGAGGAAGGGGGAAGAGAATTTGTTTTAGGGTGAATTGTTCTAGGAGAGGGGGGATTATTTTTGCTGGTGGGGTAGATGGTGAGCGTAAAGATAAGTGCTGGGATTTTTATTTATTTTTTGCAGGAGAGGGAGTTGGAATTTTAGGTGAAAGGGTAAAGAGGGGGAGAGTATTGATTGCAGGGGGGGGACTTTTTCACTCTTCTTACTCCTGAACCATGCATTACACACCCCTGACTCCTGTACTATTTTTGTTTTGTACTCATGACTCCTACTTTGCCTTCCTTCCAAACTCCTGTCCCCTGCATTTTGCACAGTAAATATTCCTAACCCCTGTATCCTGTGCATAACACTCACAATTCGGCCACACCCACTATTTCCCATACAGCGCTACAATGTGCTGCAATACTGTTCACCTTGAGCCAGACAAAAAGCCTTGTCTTTTACAATCTTATTAGATATACTCAAAAAATAAAAAAGCTGTGTGCCACTAAAGTGTTCAGGTTTAGCTTGAAGAAAATGTGGCACTTCTACCCTTCTTCTTTTAATCTGAATCATCTTAAATTTTATAAAAATGCTTTGACGAATTCCACACATTTATTTCCTTAAATGCAGTGACATATATTCACTACGCCCTGTGAATATGCACTACCGTTTCACGTATTTCACAGAGTGTGTCTTCTGTATTACATAGGTGCTGAGAGGAGGAGTTTCAAGAGGCAAAGTCAGTACACAAATCATTGCAAGTAGAAAGGTAGCATGGGATATGTAGTCCTTAAAGTTCGAAAGCAAATCAAAGGAATAAGCAGAAGCTGCAAAGCATACAGGTAATCCAGGAACTTGTTGAAAGAGATGGTCAGCAGATATCCAGCATTTATAACATGAAAGGAAATTTTAAAGTAAGCTTATATTAGCTTGGTAAAAATAAACTCTTGATTGTAATGCTAGAATGCAGAAGTGTGTGCTGCGACTTTAAAACTCCTTTTAATTATTGAGGTGACACTTAGGCCTGGTTCACACTGGTGCGTTTTGACATGCGATTTGGCATGGAAATGGCACCGTCCTAATCGGTGCGACGCCACATCTGCGGTGCTGCACCGATTTCAAAAAGTAGTTCCTGTACTACTTTTTGCAATTTCAGCCCGCGATTTACATTGACATCTGTGCAGAAACCTGCACAGATGTCTCTTTAATCACGGCCCAAATCGGGACTGCCAGCGGGAGTGAAATCGTGCAAGTTCATCTGAACTCGCACGGCTTCACTTCCGCAGCCCAGTGTGAACCTGGGCTAAGGGATCATTTACCTTGAATAGTATACCAGTCATGTGTAGGGAAAAAAGCAACCAATTAAGTGATTGAAAATTAAAAAAAAATGAATTTTGGCTAAAACATGATTGAATGATGGAAGTTAGCAGAGCTCCGCCTCAATCACTAAGCTCTGAGGGAAAATTCTCATGCAAAATACAAGGGGCCAGATTCATCAAGAGATACGACGGCGGATCTCCTGATCCGCCATTGTATCTGTGAGAGCCGACGGTCGGATCTGTGAGATCCCACGGTCGCAGCTATGCGACTGATTCATAAGAATCAGTTCCGCATAGATCTCCCTTAGATCCGACTGGTGTAAGTGACTTACACCAGTCGAATCTTAGGCTGTAATCTCCCGCCGGCCGCTAGGTGTCGTCGCTTTTTTTTAAACGTCGCATATGCAAATGAGGAGAACCACCGATTCACGTCCGTACGCCCGCCCGTCGCTCTTTTTCAACGTCGTTTGCGTTCGGCTTTTTCCGGCGGAGAGCTACCCCTGCTAATATGAGTATGGCCGACGTTCCCGCGCCGAGTTTTAAATTTGTTACGTCGTTTACGTAAGTACGTCGGGAATACGGATGGCCGTAAGTAACCTAGCCGCCGAAAACAATGACGTCCTAGTGACGTCATTTGGAGCATGCGCACTGGGCTTTTTCGCCGGCGGCGCATGCGCAGTTAAATCGGCGCGGGAACGCACCTGATTTAAATTGTACACTCCCCCTAGCCGTGGAATTTGCATTCCGCCGGGGGGAGTTAGGATCCGACGGTGCAATTTGCGAGGTAAGTGCTTTATGAATCATGCACTAGCCTCGCTAAATTGCACCGGCGGATCGTAAAACAGGTAGATCTGGCGGATCTAAAGATCCGCTGAGCTACATGAATCTGGCCCAAGTTGCCTTGCAAAGTGGGCAGTTTATTTGCCTTTAGTAAATCAACTTTATGACCTCTAAATGAAGGTTAATTTTATTTTAGTGCCATTATTATCATATCTGACCTTTGATATCATAGCTACAACTGATCAAAAGCCCTTTTGCCAGTAATAGCACAAGGTTTTTATTTTAAATTGTAGAATATAAGATGGGGAAATAAAAAAAAATAGAGGCCCGGATTCACAGAAAGTTGGGCGCACATTACGCCGCCGTAACACAAACGCCGTACGCCACGCCGACGCAGCGCAGAGAGGCAAGCATGAAATTCAGGAAGCCAGTGCTCCCAACGCTGTGTCAGCGTGGCATAGGTTTCAAAGGCGCAGGCCGGCGTAGGTGGAAGTGGGCTTGACCCATGCAAACCCATGCAAATGAGGTGTGACCCCATGCAAATGATAGTCCGATCGCCAGACAAGTACGTTTACTGAACTGCGCATGCGCCGTGACGTGGACGCATCCCCCTGCGGAACACTTGCCTAAGATACGCCAGAGCAATGCGTACGCCATGAACATAACCTACGCCCAGCCAGACACACGTCCAACGTAAAATACGCCGGCTTGGCCACCTTGTGTTCCCTGGTGCAGACCTTTGTATGTCTGCTGCTGGGTTACACCTCCTTTATGGGACTTAACTTTACGCGCACCTCTCGTAGCCTGCGTCGGGTGCACACAGGTTTGTGAATCGCCGTATTTCCCTCATTTACATATTTGAATGACTGATCAATGGGAGCGGCACCATGCTCCCAGCCTAATTGTGCGCCCACTCTACGCCGGCGTAAGCAAGATACGTCGGCGGGGTGTAGCCTGGTTTTAGGTGCATTTCTGTTTGTGGGTCTTGCGTACAGATACGACGGCGCACATTTGCACTTACGTCGGCGTAACTTGTCAGGCCTCGTACACACGACCGAACATGTCTGCTGAAACTGGTCCGCAGAAGTGATTCGACGCATGCGTGGAAGCATTGACCTTCCAGGGTCGCGCACGTCGCCGCGTCATCGTCGCGGCAACGGCACGGCCACGTCACCGCGTATCCTGTACGCTGGGATTTTGGTTTGATGGTGTGTACAACCATCAGACCAAAATCCGGCAGCGGACATGTCCGATGAAAACGGTCCGGCGAACCGTTTTCATCAGACAGTCCGTTCGTGTGTACGAGGCCTTATACGTCGGTGTAAGTGCTTTGTGAATCCGGGCCAGAGTCTTGCTTTGCAATTCTTTTGTCAATTTTTTAATTTTTATTGAGTTTTAGAAGACATACAAATTATTCTGCGTATAGCAGATACAGTACACACAAGAAAATATCCTTATCAGACTGAACAGAGAAAATGAGAACAAACAAATATCATAACAGTTGATGCACCAATAATCACATACTCCTCACAATAAAAAATAAATAAATCTACAGGGCAGTAGAGGTCAAAGTTAGAGCAATAAGATACAAGGCTGATTTGAAATATTGGTCCATGTCAACCTAGGTTCCCATAGTGAACCAAAGTCTCTTATCCACTCATTCCATAACACAAGAGTGCATCAATTTGAATAATGAAGTTTGCAATGCCAAGTGCAATGACTTCTGAAGGGTTGGGAGCATTTTGGGCTTTCCATTGAGTGTGACTACCTCACAAAGAAAGTAGGGTATGTTGTCAATGCCCATGTTCAGGACAGTCAAAGCTGGACTGGATAAGGTCCTTAGACTTGTTACATCTGAGATTATCAGAAATAATTTATTTCAGAAGCTTACAACACATTTGCAGGACCAACATATTTGGAAAAGGTTTCCCGTTTTTCTACAACCTTGCCAGCATAAGCGGCACTAAGGGGTGAGGTACCAACAGAGAGAATTTTTTTGTGTTAGCTCCCAGCATTGGAGCTGGCTTTGTAGACTGACTTAAGGGCGTTGCCCCACTGTGATATTGTAAATGAGGAAGCTAAGTCCTCCTCCCATTGTAGAAAGGGTCTTGATTTGATGAAGGCCAATTTCTTCTGTAGAATATTGTACATAAGGGAAATGCTCTTATTTTTGGTAGTTGGTGACAAGTAGGGATGAGTCGAACACCCCACGGTTCGGTTCGTAGCAGAACATGGGAACGGACCGAAAGTTTGCGCAAACTTTCGAACACCGTTAAAGTATATGGGACTCGAACATCAAAAATCAAAAGTGAGAATTTTAAAGGCTAATATTTTAAGTTATTGTCCTAAAAAGTGTTTGGGGACCTGGGTCCTGCCCCAGGGGACATGTATCAATGCAATTTTTTTTTAAATGGCTGTTTTTTCGGGAGCAGTGATTTTAATAATGCTTAAAGTGAAAAAATAAAAGTGAAATATTCCTTTACTTTTAATAAATTTTTATTGAGGTTTATGTGGAAACATAAGAACAGGTACAGCATAAACAAAGGTTTAAAACTCTGTTGAAAAAACACAACATATCTAAAGCTTACAGAATCCTGAGTACGTAGATTGATAGCATTGCGGCCTTCGCCAGTATCTGAGGAAGGTGAGGGCTCCTCAATCCCAGCACCCCTAACAGGATTAAACTGTGCTAGGAATCAAGGGACGTCACCCTCCCCATAGTGGATCGCTTATCAAATATTCAAGTTCTGAATGGCCATCAAGAAACGGTAGTGTAGGGAAGGCCAGAGTTGTGAGGCCAATGGAAAATGGGTGGAGACAACCTCAGGGTGTCTTTTTCAGAGCTCTGTTGCCCCTAAGACTTGCAGCCAATTAGGTCTAGGCTGTACCTGAAGATCCAATGAAGCAAATAGAAAGACAGAGAAGACAGAAAAGACTATGAGATGAAAAAGAGCTAGACTGTCATTGAGTTGGATGTTGGACTATTCCCTGAACTCAGCCTGCCTTATTACCTGGACCATCGTAGAACCACACTATCTGTCTTCTAAACTGCAAGTAGTCTGTTGTTTGCTCTGTTCGCGTCTGCCTTAGTGTGGTGGTCAGGCACTATAGCATTGTGTATAAGTGAGTGAGCAAAGGGGGCTGCTATAGGTAAAGCACACAGGGTCAGATTCACATAGAATTCCGGCGGCATAACGTATTGCATTTAAGTTACACCGCCGCACCTTTTATGGGCAAGTGCTTGATTCACAAAGCACTTGCCTGTAAACTTGCAGCGGCGTAGCGTAAATCCGTCCGGTGCAAGCCCGCCTAATTCAAATGGGGCGTGTATCATTTAAATTAGGCGCGTTCCCTTGCCGAACGTACTGCGCATGCTCCGTTTTGAAATTTACCGCCGTGCTTTGCGCGAAATGACGTCGCACCAACGTAATTTTTTGAACGGCGATGTGCGTTACGTCCTTTCCTATTCACGGACGACTTACGCAAAAAAATAAATTAAATTCGACGCGGGAACGACGGCCATACTTTAACATGGCAAGTCTAAATATAAGCCAAGAAATAGCAGCCGTAACTATACGCCTGGAAAAGCCGACTAGCGACGACGTAAGAGAATGCGACGAACGCGCGTACCTTCGTGGATCGTCTTAAACAGCTAATTAGCATACCCAACGTGGATTTTTTTTTTTAAATACGCCGGAGTAGCAGTAGATACGCCGGCGTATTTCATCTGTGAATCTGGCCCACAGTATCTAGCTATAGTGTCTGACCACCTGCATTGAGGTAGACGTGATATAAGGACAAGGCTAAAATGCAATACTGAATGCCCGTGGTCTTCTGACCCTCAGACAACACTGCATTAAGAAAGGTATGATTCTATGATGGACATCATCGCATGGGCCCAGGAATGCTTTAAAAAAAATCTGTCAGCACAGTTCGCCATCCAAATATGCAAGTTGAAGCTCTATCGTACAAAGAAGAAGCCATATCTGAACAAGATCCAGAAATGCTTCACCTCTGTGCTCCACCACAAGAAAAGGGAGTCACCCCTCCAGGTGGGTCTTGTGAGCAATTAAAGAACCTCTCAGGAAACCAAGGTGTTGGCAATGCACAAGGCAAATGTAGAGAATTGGGAGAAGATGGACAGCCGCACTCCAAAAGAACTTCAGAAAGTTGTCTTTATTCGATAAAAGTAGGCATACAAAACAAAACATAGCCACAGAAGGGGACAGCCGACATGTTTCGCACTATGTTAGTGCTTAGGGGCGCTTCTGTATATTTCCGCGTCAAATATGCAAATTAGCTAGATACACCGATTCACGAACGTACTTACGCCCGGCGTATTAAAATACGCTGTTTACGTAAGGCGTTCGACCGGCGTAACTTTACCCCTCATAAAGCAGGGGTAAGTCATCTTAAGGTATTGACGTCGGAAACGTTAGAAAAGCGTTGTATTTTACGTCGTTTGCGTAAGTCGTCCGTGAATGGGGATGGGTGTAGATTACATTCACGTCGACTAAACATTGAGCCGGCGTAAGTGAGGGAGAAAATTTGACGCGATACCGAGCATGCGCGCGCATGCGCCGTTCATTACATTTCTTACGCCGGCCCATTTACGCTACGCCCCCGCAACTTACGGAGCAAGTGCTTTGTGAATACTGCACTTGCCTGTCTAAGTTGCGGCGGTGTAGCGTAAATAGGATATGCTATGCCCGCACAAAGATACGCTCTCCTACGTGAATCTGGCCCCAGATCTTTCACCAATTGAAAATATTAAGCACATCTTGAAATGAAAAATAGGACAAAGTAGATCCAAAACTGTTGAGCAGTTAGAATCCTATGCTAACCATATTTAAACATTTGATATATTTTCTATTGTGAATATTGTGTAGATTTTACACAGCATCCCATTTTTTGGGGAATTGGGTTTGTAGATCCTTTCTCAAAATTTTACAACCTTTCTAGACTAAGACAACACCAGCCCATAGATAACTAAGGGCCAGATTCACATAGAACTGCGTAGATACGTTACACCGCCGCAAGTTTTCATCGCAAGGGCCTGATTCACAAAGCACTTGCGATGAAAACTACGCCGGCGGCCTCCGGCGCAAGGCGGGCCAATTCAAATGGGCGTGTGCCATTTAAATTAGGCACGCTCCCGCCTACTGCACATGCTCTGTTTCCTAACTCCCGCCATGCTTTGCGCGCTGTGACGTCATTTTTTTGAACTGCAACGCGCGTAGCGTACTTCCGTATTCCCGGACGTGTTACGCAAACGACGTTAAATTTTTTATTTCGACGCGGGAACGACGGCCATACTTTAGACAGCAATACGATTGCTGACTAAAGTTAGGGCAGGTCAAATGACGACTAACTTTGCGACGGGAAACTAGACTAGCAGCGACGTAGCGAACGCGAAAATCCGTCGGGGATCCGCCGTAACTGCTAATTTGCATACCCGACGCTGGTTTACGACGCAAACTCCACCCAGCGGCGGCCGCGGTATTGCATCCTAAGATCCGACAGTGTAAAACAATTACACCTGTCGTATCTCCGCTGTGAATCTGGCCCCTAGATTCTAATGTCATGGGGCCAGATTCACAAAGAGATACGACGGTGTATCTACAGATACACCATCGTATCTCTGACTTACACTGGTCCTATCTATGCGCCTGATTCATAGAATCAGATACGCATAGATAGGACTAAGATCTGACAGTGTTACACTGTGTTACACTGTCTGATCTTTTTTTCAATTTAAAAATGGCGCCGGGGGCGTTCCCGCTGATTTACGATAAATGATATGTAAATCAGCGAGATACGCAAATTCACGAACGTACACGGACCCGTCGCAGTGTTCTTACGTCGTTTCCGTAGCGGTTTTCCCGTCGTATACTTACCCCTGCTTTCATCAGGCACAGCCAATGTTAAGTATAGCCGGCATTCCCGCGTCGAATTTGAATTTTCCAACGTTGTTTGCGTACACCGATTCACGAACACGCGCGTCGCAAGTCCCGCTCACGTCAAGCAATGCACGCCGGGAAATTCCCCGGGCGGCGCATGCGCATTTAAATCGGCACGGGAACGCGCCTGATTTAAATAGTACACTCCCCTAGCCGCAGAATTTGAATTCCGCCGGGGGATTTAGGATCCGCCGTCGCAAGTTTGGAGGTAAGTTGTTTGTGAATTAGCCACTTGCCTCCTAAACTTGCAGGAGCGGATCTTAATTCACGTAGATCGAGCGGATCTATAGATCCGCTGCGCTACGTGAATCTGGCCCATGGATTTGAATTGATAGTAGGGGTGTACATACTTTTTCATGTGCCACCTGCTTGTTTCAGTCATTTAGATTATTAGAATGAATATATTTTTCAACCTTATGTTTCTTTCATTCGTGTATTTCACCTATCTGTAGGAATTGTTTAAATGAAGATATCATGTTCAAATATGTTAAAAAGTCAACAATTTTAATTTGACATACCTAATTTGTCACTGAACTGCATATACAATAAACTATACAACCAACAGAACCTATTTTTATTTTTATTTTTACGTAAGGTGGACTGAAGTAAATTAAGTAAATGTTTTCATATTGGTATACAGAGATTTTATATCAGAACTGAGTTTGTATTGTACTTCTGTTTTTCCCTGTAATAATTCATAGTGCAAGACTGATATGGCAAGGCTCTGAGGTGTGAAGAAGTGTTCACAAACTTTATCATGACTTCATTGCAGGTGTTTTATTTTTCGTCTGGAAAATCAATATTCCTAAACAGCATAGAACAGCAATGTACTTGGACTTTTCTGCATGATTTCCCCAGCATCTGTTGTGGAAGCCAAATCACAGTTATTTGTAATGTATTATGCGGCATCTTGTTAGTTATTTTAATACTTAGACAACACAAGTTCGGTATAAGCTAGATATATTTTTAGCAATAACATTATTGTCAACAAACATACCAAATTTATTTGGGTGAATTTGGATGTTTCAATCTCCAAATAATGCCATCTAAGCACTATGGTAAGTAAAAATATTTATTTGTCTTCTACTTTTGTAAAGATGTCTAATTTTCAACATCTATGCATTTGATCCTATCCTTCAGATGTAGTTAAAAAAAAATAGTTCCCCTTGTGGGTGGGGCCAGAAGGTTGGTACTCGAGTTGAAAGAGTGACACACAAAGTTCAGAATAAGGTAGAACATTATTGTATTGATGAATTGCAGGTAAACAGATAACAGGATAATTGTCAATATGTAATCACTAGTAACACAATAGTAATATGTAGTAACTACAACAAAATACTTCACATAATTGTTACTAACAGTAGCTGACAGTATCAATGCATTAGCACTGATAGTGGAAAGCACAGTATTGCTGGTATCACAATATATATATATATATATATATATATATATATATATGTGTGTGTGTGTGTAAGATATACGTTGCTGTAGGAGATCTGTGGTGCTGAGGATATACACTGTATATATATATATATATATATATATATATATATATATATATATATATATATATATATATATATATGTGTGTGTGTATATATATATATATATATATATATATACACAGTGTATATCCTCAGCACCACAGATATCATACAGCAACGTATATCTTCGGCATCTCAGATATCGCACAAGCATAGCCTACATTTTGAGGGCAGCAGCGGCAAGAGGGTTGGCTGACTGGCAGAGTGGTGGCACAAGTAGCACTTGAGGAAGCTCTACTGGCCCTAAGCAGTGATTTCAGAGATCAGTGTATAGCAGAGCATACAGCAGTGTCTATAATCTTTCCATCCCCAAGCAGGAATCTCACAAAATTGTGTGCCAAACCCTGCAGTGCACTGATATTTATTATCACTGCCCATTAAAGATGTAATCTGAAGGTCAAGGTTGCAGTATCTAATTGGATCACTGCTCTCTTGGCGACAGCTACAGAGTCTGCAGAGGAACATTGCCCTCAGTCTTCACTCCAATGACACAGCTGCATGACACACCTACAGACTGGAGGATAAACAACACCTGCTTACACCTATGTTGGTAACAGCAGCCAGCAGAAGCACAAAAGTAACCAACTAATAACACGTTGTCCCTCTGATTTGTTACAGGCATAAAAAATAACATTTTCCAGGGTTTTTCAAAGGTTTTGCACACTAGACCAGGGGGGTCTCCAAACTGCAGCCCGGGGGCCAGATGCGGCCCTTTGCTTGCTTTTATCTAGCCCTCAGGGCAGTGTTCCTCTCCCTGATACCAGACACTGTTCCAACCACTGACACCAATGATGTGATACTATTCCACCCACTGACACCAACAATGGTGCAGTATTCCTGTCACTGACACCAACGATGGGGCACTATTCCTCCCATTGACACCAACAATGGGGCACTATTCCTCCCACTGACACCAACGATGGGCATTATTCCTCCCACTGACACCAACAATGGGGCATTATTCCTCCCAATGACACCAACGATGGGGCACTATTCCTCCCTCTGACACCAATTATGACGCACCATTCCTCCCACTGACACCAATGATGGGGCACTATTCCTCCCACTGACACCAATGATAGGGCACTATTCCTCCAACTCACACCAATGATGGAGAACTATTCCTCCCAGGCTCCCACTGACATCAACGATGGGGCACTATTCCTCCCACTGACACCAATAATGGGGCATGATTCCTCCCACTGACACCAATGATGGGGAACTATTCCTCCCACTGACACCAATGATGCGGCACAATTCCTCCAACTGACACCAATGATGGGGCACAATTCCTCCCACTGACACCAATGATGGGGCACAATTCCTCCCTCTGACACCAATGATGGGGCACAAATCCTCCTACTGACACCGATGATGGGGCGCTATTTCTCCCACTGACACCAATGATGTAGCACTATTCCTCCCACTGACACCAATGATGGGCCACCATTTCTCCCACTGACACCAATGATGGGGCACTATTCCTCCCACTGACACCAATTATGGGTCAAGATTCCTCCCACTGACACCAATGATGAAGCACTATTCCTCCCAGGTTCCCACTGACATCAACAATAGGGTACGATTCCTCCCACTGACACCAATGATGGGTTACGATTCCTCCCACTGACACAATGATGGGGCACTATTCTTCCCACTGACTCCTACGTCCGGCCCCCCTAAAGTCTGAAGGACAGTAAGCTGGCCCTTTGATTAGAAAGTTTGGAGACCCCTGCACTAGACTATGTATTAGGCAATTTATAAAGCACTAGATCTAGAATATACAGTATATATCAGATATCTTTAACACAGGGCTTTATTGTATTTTCTGATTTGGAAGATTGTACATTGACATTCACCATTGTAATGCTCACATTTTTACACCTAAATTCTGAATAGACATCCTCTTACCACATAGATGGGCAATTTATAATGTTTAACTTCAGTTTAAATTTTGCATATCTTTTACCTATAATATACTTTTCTGAAGGTGTTGAAGCTATACATCTATTATTTCCTGTGATGTAACAAGAAACTGTAAATCATGCTTTCTCTGTTTGAGAATTCTGCTTGAAGCAGATAGTAGCAGGAAAGCAGACATGCATCCTCTCACAGACAAGACTTTCTGCACTACAATTGCTCTTTGGTACAGAAAGTTCCTGCAGTAGTATCTTATGTCCTTGTAGAAGTATTCATCAGTGCCAACATCAACACTAAATGTTGAACCTCAGCTTTGTCTAAAAGTGTTGAGTCTCTTTTTCACTGTCTGTCAGGGCCGTCTCTATAGCATCATGGGCCCCTGGGCAAAGTAATGCTCTGGAGCCCCTACAATGATGACAGTGCGGGTAAACGGACATCAAGTAGGTAGGAGGCAGACTACCTCCCCTGTGTATCTATCACTCTCAGTGCCATCGTGGAGCCCCCAATTTCGGGCAGCATGGGCTTAAGGACCAGCTGCTTTGGGGAAAGTGCAGCTGAGTGCCCAGGTGTGCCCTCTTATTAAGACAGTCCTGTCAGCTTTCTGCACTACATTCCATCCCCAATTACAAGATATAGTATTCTCTTGCAGCCTCCCATTCATGTGTCTTGAGACACATATAGGGGGCCATATTCTCAGAGAAGTTACGATGGAGTAAGTCAGATACTCCATCGTAACTCCCTTTTTAGGCCAGTGTATCTATGCTCCTGATTCTCAGAATCATTTTTGCATAGATACACTTAAGATCCGCCATCTGTAAGTCACTTACACTGGCGGATCTTAAATGCAATGACGGCGGCCGCCGCTAGATGGCATTTACGTGAAGGAGTCATTTGCATATGCAAATGATCCTTCTACGCCGATTCCCGAACGAGTTCGCGTCGCGTAACCGTCGCTAACGTCGTTTGCGTAAGCGGAAACTTACCCCTGCTATATGAGGGGTAAGTTTCCGCAAGTCTCGCGTAGGCCATGTTACGGATGGCGTCGGGTCCCCGTCGTGTTTTTCGTCGGGTACGTCGTTTACGTAAGTCATTCTTGAATACGACTTTACGTCAATGACGCACACGTCGGCGTCATTGACGTTTTCCGCCGAGAACTGGAGCATGCGCACTGGGCTTTTTGCAGCCCGGCGCATGCCCAGTTCTTTCGCATCGGGGGCGCGCTTCATTTGAATGGAAGACGCCCCCTTGGAGATCCGCCAGGCTACGCCGGGACACTTACACTCCGCTGTCCCAACTTATGGAGCAAGTGGTTGGGGAATACAACACCTGCTCCAGTAAGTTGGTACAGCGGAGTGTAAGTGCCCTAAGCGAAGCAGGCGGAGATTTTTTGAGAATATGGCCCAGTATCTGTATATCTGCAAAGCAATATTATCCAAGACAGTGTACCTGTGACTGATAGTGTTTTGAAATTTGGAGTCTTTTGAAATATCAGATCCTAATAAGCCCTTGTCTTCAGACCCCCGCAACCACCAGCCACGGTTGTGGGGATGAGGCCCTTGTCCCCAATAACATGGGGACAAGGTGCTTTGGGGTGAGGGGGAAGAACACCCACCCCCCATATTGAGGGCATGTGGCCTGGTATTCAGGAGGGGGGTGCTCACTCATTCCCCCTTTCCTGATTTGACAGGCTGCATGTCTGGAAGCGAGTCTGATTTTGAGGGGGACCCACTCCATTTTTTTTTTATTTTGGCATGGAGTTCCCTTCCAAATCCATACCAGACCTAAAGGGCCTAGTATGGACTTTTTTTTATTGTTATTCAGCTGTCAGCGGGGAAACCCATTGCCAGCTGATGGCTTTCTGGCCTCGCTCCTTAACAACCAGCTTTCACTGCGCCCTAATTGGGCAAAGCTTTTCCCAATTAGGGCACAAAATGCACTGTGCAGGGCTCAGTGCATTGTATGGTGTTCGTTGGGGCGAACTCCCTGCAAATTTGGGTGTTCGGGCGAACAGCCAAACACGTAAATATTCGGTCCAAACTAATACTCGGACCACATCGTTTGCCCATCTCTATCCACAATATAGGTCCTCTTTAAAGTAGATGAAAACCCTTACTGAATAATATTAATGTTGCTAATTTATGTTGCAATATATTGCTGTATATTTAAAAAAATATAATTGTTGCTTATGTTTACCTTCTCTATCCTTTATTGCATCTCAATGTTGTTTATATACTGCAGCCTCTTTAAAGCCACCTTCACACACCTCCAGCAACCTCCAATTATGACATGCTTTGTTTTCAGGTACGTTTCACATAATGAGCTAGTTTGGATGCATACTAGCACAATATGGCTTTACCTTGCAGTTAAAAAAAAAAAAAAAAAACGGTTTACAACTGCTTTAAAGCGGAGTTTCACCCGTTTTTTAAAAGTAAGCAGCTACAAAAAGCATAGCTGCAGACTTTTAATAAACCAACACTTACCTGCCCCACAGTCCAGCGATGCGAACGCCCGGAGACTCGCTCCTCTTCCCCTCCTCTCCTCAGCGCCATCATAGTAACTGTGGGCACCCGGCCATGACAGCTTATTGCTTTATGGCTAGGTGTGCACTGTGCATGCAGGAAGTCCCACTAAAAAGAGGGTACACCCCCCCCCCAAAAAAAAAATGACATGCATGTCAGAGAGCGAGGAGTGCTTAAAGTGGAAGTTCCACTTTTGGCTTTAACTAAAATATAGCACTTAAATAAACAATAATATCAAGAAACAAACATATACATAACTATTCCTACTACATTAATCCATAAATGTACAGTCTGGTAACAGGTTCAGTTCATTTTAAACAATAAAAACATACAATATAACAGACCAGTTTTTAATATTAAATTATTCAGGGGCATAACTAGACCTTGCATCTAGGCCAGGGATATGCAATTAGCGGACCTCCAGCTGTTGCAGAACTACAAGTCTCATGAGGCATAGCAAGACTCTGACAGCCACAAGCATGACATCCAGAGGCAGAGGCATGATGGCATTAGCTGGAGGTCCGCTAATTGCATATCACTGATCTAGGCCATAAGCAGTATATATATATATATATATATATATATATATATATATATATATATATATATATATCCTAATCTTAATAATTTAAATCAATGTACCTTTATTTCTTTATTTCTTTATTTATTTCTATTGTGTATATTGTATGCACAGCACACTCTTGGAAGATAATGTATTGTTTTTAAAGGTATTCATGCGAACATCATAATTTAGTTAATTTCAGTTATGATAGGTTAAGAAGCATATTTTAGTTAGTTTTTATACATAATACTACTTTTTTAACAAAGCTTTCAAAACTTTTAAAAACAGCCTTAAGTATATGCTTATTTGTGTAAGTCTTTAGTATGGCATCACTTTACCATCCTTTTCTTTGTGGACAGCAAATATTTCTTTATTAGCTAGTAGCCGTAGGGATGCTGGGAATTCCCACCACAAAACTTGTGGTGTTAAACACAAGAGCTCAGTTGCTTGGCTACTTATAGTTAGGGACCATGGGTTTGCTGTTTGGTGCAATTTATTAATGCACTCTTCAACCAAAATAGTGAAGAAATAAATTGAAATGTGACCCATTGTGAACACCGGATTCATAATTGAACCAGATATTCTATTATCACTTTGATTAACTCATTTGTAGTATTAACTTGAATTCCAGACTTGAACTCCTGTCAGCTTTTTACTGCTGTCTGTATAAAACTAGTAATAAAGTTTACTCTCAACATACACTTTGACTATACCCTATGTTATTTTTTTGGTTATAATTGTATTTTTATTTTATTTAAAAAAAGAATGGGTTACATAACATACATACATGACAATTGTAACATAAAGTATGATGTACCAAGATATATGTCCATGAAAGCAGAACACAGGGGTGAACTGCAGAGTATATGGAGAAGTAAACAACTCGTAAACAAAAACAAGAGGAAAAACAGAGGTCATACATATATAAGTGCTATCACAGTGCAGACAAGTAGGATCAATCAGTTTTGTTGAAGGGGTACTTTATAGCATGTGCCAAGAAAAGAGAACCTGCAAGTAGGCTTAGGCCGTGTACACACGATCGGTTAAACCGATGAGAATGGTCTAATGGACCGTTTTCATCGGTCCAAACCGATCTTATGTGGGCCCCATCGGTTATTTATCCATAGGTTTAAAAAAAAGCAATCTTGTTTTAAATTTAACCGATGGATACCTAACCGATAGAAAAAAAAACGATCATTTGTAGGCACGTCCATCGGTTAAAATACCACGCATGCTCGGAATCAAGTCGACGCATGCTTGGAAGCATTGAACTTTGTTTTTTTCAGCACGTCGTTGTGTTTTACGTCACCGCGTTCTGACACGATCAGTTTTTTAACCGATGGTGTGTAGGCACGACTGACCATCAGTCAGCTTCATCAGTTAACTGATGAAAACGGTCCATCTGACCATTTTCATTTGATGGACCGATCGTGTGTACAGGGCTTAAGAGAAGGGAAATTGCATATTTTAAGACATGGTGGCCGGTAGAGACGTCCTATATTCCGAATGATCCCATGATTCCCAGATTTTATTAAATTGTGGAATACTATTGTAACGGAACGTCCCGCACTCCGCTTGAGTGCTTCCGTCATATACCGCTTCCTATCAGTCTGGATATAGATATCAGATATTCCAGCTGCTCTCAAGCACACAACGAGACAATACTTGTTTGTCTTCCTGAACATGGAGTGTTTAATAGAACCAAGAATACAACCTTATATACAGTTTAAAGAGGAGGTAACCAGAACATAAATTAACATGAGCTAATTAACTAATCATTTACCCAGACTAGGCGACTCTTAGATTTGACCTTTCAGAGTAGACGTCACGTCTCCTGCTATACAATACACATTATCATAAGTGTAAACACAGGACATCTTCACACAATAGCAGGGTCAATTAGCACAGAGAACAGACAGATGGCTGGAGATGAGGACATTAGCATCTAACAGTATGTGTCCCAACAGTATGAATGAGTCACTCTACAATTAACCTGTTCAGAATCAACAAACAGTAAATAGTTCTTTACAGATATCCTGGAATACATTGTGTATAATAATTACATAATAATCCCATCTCAGGTAGTCCAAGATATAATTTCTCAGTCATCCTATGCCCCTAGTGGACATAGGATGATTTTAGACATACGAGGGTCTGGGGATGTCCCGGGTGAGTCTGTCACAACTATCATGCACAGTAGCCATCAAATATTTCATTCTATGAATGTCTAGTGAGGTGAGGGGCGCTATATCAAAATAGTGGATGCGTGTCACAATGTGCGTTTGAGTAGTACACAGTGTAACTGTGTACCCAAATCTATGTGAAAAACCAAACAGATTATAGTCTAAACTCTATAAGTACAATAGTGCCAAATGCTGTGGAAAATAAATAAAATATAAAAAAAAATATTAAAAAAAAAAAATTAAAAGAATGTCCAGCAAATAAATAGTTAAGTGCAAAATGGATCCAGTGTTGTATCAAGTCCAGGTGCAAAATGCAAATAATCCAATCCCAAATCGCAGGGAAAAGTGCAAATGCTAAAGTGCTTGTGAATCTTCAAAATAGCCAAAGTGCGAGAAAGAAGTGATCCGCCTTCACCTATAGGTCACCAGAATAATAATGGATGGCTCCTTACCACACGGTGTTGACCAGATTACTTAAAATATGGTCGATCAGGCTTGTTTTAAATGAGGATCAGCAGGGTCTCATTGGGTTCCAATGTCAGCGATTGCAGCAAATGGTGTACCAAGAAAGGAGAAGAGATACCACCATAGTGTAAAACCATTTAATATACAAAAGTTAAAATTACAATGCCAAATGGCCTCTTACTGTTGCTGGTGCCCGTTCCCGGCACTGAGGCTGTAGGTGGTGGGGATAGTAAGACAAGATAAGAGATGGCCGCGTCCTGGTCCACTAGCGTGCGTTCCACCGCTAGTTGTCCATCAACCAGTGAGACCAGAAGTGCGTGGCTATGCGTGTGCGCTCGGATACCGCCTCAACGTCACGTTTCAGTTAAACCGTCTTCAGGAAGCGTATCCAGCACACGCAACAGACATCTATTATATAGGTCTGTTTATCAGCCTGTGGGAGGGGCAATCGGATCATGTGACAGCCTCTGTCCCAGTTACCAAAGCTCACATATTAAACACATTATGGCTGTGCAAACTGTCTCCAATCATAAATCAATACATACATGTATCTGCTCGCTGCTTAAAATACCTGAAATGTATCTTTGAATTCTTATTTGGACGTGTTGAATTTGTTTAAAACTCTGGCATTTTTAATATGCTATGCAATGGGTCCATAGTGTTCTGTGCGCCATCTAGAGGGGTTATGTGGTATTGTGCAAAATAGCACCAGTATTCTAAATCCATCTAGATGCAGTGCGTTTTTTGTTCTCCCAGTTATATTATTATTATTTAATATGTGTGCCATTTGCGTAGCCTGTAAATTAGTTAAAATAGGTTATAAAATAATAAAAAATAATAAAAATTATACAATCCTACTCGAGTAGTACTATGAATGTCACCTATAAGTTGGAGAAACCTGGGCCACAGGTATTGGATAGCCAACACAATGGAATAATTCTCTTGGCAGCTAGAAGCATATAAGAAATCAGCTGATTGCCATTTTTAGTAAAAGGCAGTCCCAATAAGTAATGTAATGGATCAAGCAGAAGGAACACATCCACCACTTTCTGAATTAATTGCATCACCTCATGACAAAAAGGTTGTATCTGAGAACATTGCCAGAAAATATGAAACAGCGAGCCCACGTCACGCCCATCATGTGTCATGGATATGCAATAAAGTCTGGCAGCTTACCTGATCTCCATGTGTTCATTAGAGGCCTGACTCTCCTCCTGACAGTCTTTTATCACCTTCCTCCCTGTATTGCTCCACCCTAGGCCATCCCAGGAAGCCTATATTAACCACTGCACTGCTAGTCTGCTTTGCTGTTCAACCGTGTTGTTAGCTTTAGTTCCTGTCTCTAGTGTGCTATGATTAACTTCCTGTGTACCATTTTTGTCTCGTCCCTGACTTCTCCTGTCTGCCTGTTGCCCTGACCTTGGCTTACCCATCACTACCGCTTGTCCTGCTTGCTGCTTCCCCTCTCTCCCTGCGGAGCGTGACCTAGGGGATCCCAGGGGTCGCGACCTGGATCCAGCTGCGGTGAAGGCCATCCTCACCACTGGAGGCTCTGGTGAACACAAAGCTGGGTCTTAGACTCCGCGCCATGGCCGATCTTGGGTTCACGCTTCCTCTCTAATTGCAGCAGTCGGCCATAGGGTTCACTACCCTGTGGTGCATCCCTGACCCCAACGGGGTGCACTTGTCACCTGGCCACAGGTGACCTGACAGTTTGAACAGCCATGAATCCGGCCGACGTGTCGCTCTCCGCAGAGAATCCATTACAGGGCATTGTTTGCAGACTCGAGACGCATGAAGCTAATCAGGCTCAGGTGATGCGTTTCCTTCAGGATCTGGCTTCCCGCTTTGATCAGCTTCAGACCTCGTTGGGAACCCCGAATCCACAACCCCAAGTACAACCAGCGGCTGCGCCTGTCGCACCAGTCGCAGAGTCACATTCACTGAAACTACCACCTACAATCCGTTTTTCTGGAGACTCTAAGTCCTGCAGGGGTTTCCTTAGCCAATGCACTATTAATTTTGAGCTCCTGCCCCAACACTTTCTGTCTGATTGGGCTAAGATAGCCTATATCATTTCCCTCCTCTCCGGTGAAGTCTTAGCCTGGGCTGCCCCTCTGTGGGAATCGAATGATCCAGTGGTTTCTAGCCTGTCTGTTTTCTTGAAACTTTTTCGGAATATCTTCAAAGAACCGTCTCGTGTCTCTTCAGCGGCCAGCGCCCTTTTACGTCTCCGCCAAGAATCCTGTTCAGTGGGACAATATGCTCTTCAGTTCCGTATCCTCTCAGCTGAATTGAGCTGGAACAATGAGGCCTTAGTCGCAACCTTTTTGCATGGCCTTTCTGATAGAGTGAAGGATGAATTAGCAGGAAAAACCATCCCCACTGATCTGGACGGAGTGATCTCCTAGTGTAACGAGATCGATATTCACTTTCAGGAAAGGACCCTAGAAAAGCGACACCAGCATTCCTTGGTCCTTAGTCAGCCTGAGCTCCCCTCTCTTTGACCCGTGGAGCATCTCCTGCCAACTGAGGAACCTATGCAGCTGGGTCGGACCAGGCTATCTCCCGAGGAACGTGCTAAGCGCAGAACTCTGGGCCTGTGTCTCTACTGTGGGGGCAAAGGTCATCTTCGTAACACTTGCTCTCTTCGCCCGGAGAAACGCTTGGGTTCAATACATCTGGAAGGTGGAGTATTGGACCCAGAAATATCACCTTCACCTTCTCGTCTTCTTCTTTCTGTGTTCCTTCATCTCGGTGCTTCTTCTCGTTCGGTCTCTGCATATCTAGATTCCGGAGCCGCTGGCAACTTCATGGACTGGGAAATCGCATCATCCATGAGACTTACCCTCTTGCCCCTCACAACGCCATTGGTGGTCTTGGCGATTGATGGCACTGTTCTCCCAGGGGGCCCCATTCGCTTCCAGACACTTCCTGTTAAGATGTCAGTAGGGACACTTCACCAGGAGTGGATATCCTTCCTTATCCTACCTAAGGCCTCAGCTCCTATCGTTTTGGGTCTTCCTTGGTTAAGGCTCTATTCTCCACACATTGACTGGACTGCCGGACAGATCCTGGCTTGGGGTCCCTCCTGTTCCATGTCCTGCCTACCCAAGGTTGCCCCAAAAGTGAAACTTCCTGTTGCCACCATTCCAGTATCTTTTGCTCTTCCTACCGCATGTAGTGGTGTCCGGGATGTGTCCTGCAATAGTCAGGTTGACGCACTTTCTAGCCCATCTGGCACTCTGAATGAGGAGCCCGCCTGTGAACCTGAGCCAATCATTCACTCCAGGTTACCTTTGTCTGTCCCTAAAATGCAAAGCTAGGCTAACTTGTCTGCAAGTTCCACAGTCGCTACACCTTGTGATGCGATTCGGGTAGTCTCTAGACCTGACTGTGCTATTCAATCAGCCCCTGCATCAGCTATGCCAGGCCAGCCCGTGCCCAGTGAGCCTCCTACCTTTTCTTGTACAGGACCTTCTGCAACCTCGCCTCATCCTAGTACTATTATGTCCATTCAAACCTGTCTAAGGGGCTCAATCCATCCTTTGGATAGATTGCCTCATTCGGCCAAGTGGGGTTTTCTACCTTTATTTTCAGGGCTCTCTGCATTCTGCTGTTTTTTCTGCTATCCAGCTTGACTCCTGTGTCATGTCACCTTCTAACCAACCTGACCTCAGGGTTCCTCTGACCTCTGTTCAGTCTGATGGTCCTGAGGAGGCGTCTTGGATTTCTGCATCTGAGGTCTTTGCGCCCCATTTGTTGAGGAGGTTTCATCTGGGATTCCGCTTTAGGCCTGGGTCCAGGCTGGGGAGGGGGGAGGGGCCATAAGAGGGAGGGTACTGTCATGGATATGCAATAAAGTCTGGCAGCTTACCTGATCTCCATGTATTCATTAGAGGCCTGACCCTCCTTCTGACTGTCTTTTATCACCTTTCTCCCTGTAATGCTCCACCCTAGGCCATCCCAGGAAGCCTATATTAACCACTGCACTGCTAGTCTGCTTTGCTGTTCAACCGTGTTGTTAGCTTTAGTTCCTGTCTGCAGTGTGCTACGATTATCTTCCTGTGTACTGTTTTTGGCTCGTCCCTGACTTCTCCTGTTTGCCTGTGATTCTGACCTTTTGCCTGTCCCTCGGTTACCCTTGTCTGCCTGTTGCCCTGACCTTGGCTTACCCATTACTACCGCTTGTCCTGCTTGCTGCTTCCCCTCTCTCCCTGTGGAGCGTGACCTAGGGGATCCCAAGGGTCGCGACCTGGATCCAGCTGCGGCAAAGGCCATCCTCACCACTAGAGGCTCTGGTGAACACATAGCTGGGTCTTAGGCCCCATACACACGGGAGGATTTATCCGCGGATACGGTCCAGCGGACTGTTTCCGCGGATAAATCCTCTCGAGGATTTCAGCAGATTTTAATGCGATGGAGTGTACTCACCATCGCATTGAAATCCGCGCCGAAATCCTCTGGCGATGACGTGTCGCACCGTTGCCGCGATTATGACGCGGCGACGTGCGCAACGCTGTCATATAAGGAATTTCATGCATGCGTCGAATCATTACGACGCATGCGGGGGATCCCTTCGGACGGATGGATCCGGTGAGTCTATACAGACCAGCGGATCCATCCGTTGGGATGGATTCCAGCAGATGGATTTGTTTGGCATGTCAGCAAATATTCGATCTGCTGGAATCCATCCCAGGGGAGAAATATCCGCGGAAACAGATCCGCTGGAGTGTACACACCATAGGATCTATCCGCTGAAACCCATTCGCTGGGATTTTTCAGCGGATGGATTCTATCGTGTGTACGGGGCCTTAGACTCCGCGCCCTGGGCGATCTTGGGTTCACGCTTCCTCTCTAATCACAGCAGTTGGCCATAAGGTTCACTACCCTGTGGTGCATCCCTGACCCCAACGGGGTGCACTTGTCACCTGGCCAGAGAGAGGGGGTGCCCAAGAAGGGCAGTCATGTTCCACCAGCTGCAGCATACTGCCAGGTTTTCCACAGTGATGAGGAGGGAGGGGATGATGAGGTCACTGACTCTACGTGGGTGCCTGATAGGAGAAAGGAGCAGGAGGAGGCATAGGCACGTCTCCAAAGAGGCAGGATGCAATCCAGGGGCCAGTTTAAGGGCAGCACACCAACTGCATTACATCGCAGAGCTACGCCTGTGCAGGGCGCTGCTGTGTCTCAGCATTGCTGCAAAAGTTCTTTGGTGTGGGCCTTTTTTGAGACATGTGCATCAGATCGCACCGTTGCTATTTGCAACATGTGTCGCAAGCGTATCTCGCATGGCCAAAATATCACCCGCTTGGGCACCACATGCTTGACCAGACATATGTCGACCTGCCATGCAGTTTGTTGGCAAGCATACCGGAAAGACCCACACCAAAGAACAATGCGGACCTCCCCTTGCCCCTCATCAGCTGGGATCTCCAACTCCACTATACCCTCAGTCCTCTCTGAAGCCTGCACTGAATGGACTGAAGGTGTAGAATTAGGTGTGTCACAACCTAGTAGTACATGCGGGCAATCTACTAGTGGTATACTGATGGCAGATTGTACCAGATACATTTCTCTGCCCCAGCTGCTGCAGCGCCGAAAGAAGTACTCTCCCAGCCATCCACATGCCCAGCGGTTGAATGCAAACTTAGCGAAAATGCTAGCACTTAAACTGCTGCCTTTTCAGTTAGTAGATTCTGCCCCCTTCCGTGAGTTTGTGGAATGTGCAGTACCTCAGTGGCAAGTTCCCAAATGCCACTTTTTGTCACAGAAGGCGATTCTGGCTCTCTACCGCCATGTGGAAGGCAATGTCCATGCCTCGCTGGACAGGGCGGTCAGTGGTAAGGTGCATATTACATATTACAGAAGGAGCGGTGGAGAAGGTGGCCGTCTGACCGATGCGTTCAGAATTTGTTTTAGTCCACAGCCCCAAGGTATGACCGGTTCCAGCAACCATCGCCAGCGTCTGGTTTACATGGTGCGGGAATACCTAGGGGCAAGATCAGACTTGGACACCTTCCCCACCAAAATCCCTCTGGCTTACTGGGTCTTGAGGGTGGATCACTGGCCAGAGTTTGCACAGTACGCAATTGAGCTACTGGCTTGTCCTGCATCCAGCGTTCTTTCAGAACACACATTCAGTGCTGCTGGAGGCTTTGTGCCCCATCACAGGGTGCGCCTCTTCACTGACTCGATCAACTGACCTTCATAAAAATGAATCAGGCTTGGATCAACACCAGCTACCAAGCACCTGATGCTGATGTAACTGAATAATTATTTTGAAATGTCAGATCCCTTGGCGACTGCCTATGCTGGTGCTGAGTGACTGTCCTCTTATGCTGACTGAATATCCTTTTCCTCCTCAATGATCTTGCTGATAGCTAGTAAGAAAATTGTTGGTTCTGGGCACAGCCACCAGTGCCTAAGGTAGGTAGGAGCGTATAATAAAATTTTTTGATGCAATTCTTTGCATGTGGCTCTTTGCTGCGCTCCAATTACACTATCTGTGAGGGGTTGCAGTGTTGTGGCACAGTCAGCAGTGCCTAAGGCCCAATTTTTCTGCCCCTGTTCATCAGGGGCGTATAATAAAAAAATTTGATGCAATACTTTGCATGTGGCTCATTCTTGCATTTCAACTAGAGTATCTGTGAGGGGTTGCAGTGTTGTGGCACCAGCACCAGTACCTAAGGCCCAATTTTTCTGCCCCTGTTCAACAGGGGCATGTAATTACAATTCTTGATCTAATATTTCACAGCAGGGTGTTCCAGCGCCCACCAAGACTTAGGCCCCGTACACACCATAGAATCCATCCGCTGAGATGAATCTCAGCGGATCGGTTTCAGTGGATAGATTCTATGGTGTGTACAATCCAGCGGATCTGTTTCCGCGGATTTTTCTCCCATGCGATGGATTTCCAGCAGATAAATATTTGAAGACATGTCTTCAAATCTATCCGCTGGAATCCATCCCAACGGATTGATCCGCTGGTCTGTACAGACTCACCGGATCAATCCGTCCAAAGGGATCCCCCGCATGCGTCGTAATGATTCGACGCATGCGTGGAATTCCTTATATGACTGCGTCGCGCACGCGACACGTCATCGCCAGAGGATTTCGGCGCGGATTTCGATTCGATGGTGAGTACACTCCATCGCATCAAAATCCGTGGAAACGGTCCGCTAGACCGTATCCGCGGATAAATCCTCCCGTGTGTACGGGGACTAACTGTGAGGGCTTACAGTGTTGTGTCATCACCAACACCTAGGGCCCAAATTTATGCAGAGTATATACGGCAGGCCCTTACTTTCAAACATCCAACTTACAAACGACTCCTACTTGCAAACGGAAAGAGACAACAGGAAGTAAGAGATAATTTACCCCTAGGAAGGGAAATTCTCTTCTGTAAAAGGTGTCTCCTGTCCACTGATGCTTTATCACATTTTTTTGTTTCGCAAAAAAAAAAACATTTGTCATTGGGACAGAAAGTGAGGTGCAATCTTCTGAACAGATGCACACAGACAGCAAAACAAATGTTACAGGGGTGATAACCCCTCTCTATGTTTTCAGAAAAGCTTAAAAAAAGATTTAATGGCTGAAGCTACACTTTAAAGATGTACCAGTTGAAAATTACAAAACAGATTCTACTTAACAACAAACCTACAGTCCCTGTCTTGTTTGCACCGCCTGTATACTGCTGTTCAAAGTATATATGGCCAAAGGGGCTTGTAATGACCTGGGGGAGGGGGGCGGGGAAACCCATGCTATTTTTCTCAGTGATTTTCATCCATATTGCAGGGACCAAACATTACATTGAGGCCGCAAGCAGTCTTAAATGACTTTTTTCTTATAGTAATCTAATTTTGTGCAGGGACAGATCTAAACACGTGCCACCTCACAGGCATACTATAGACACCCAGCAGGTACGATATTTAAAGGAATTTTTCATATTTTTTTTTCACTTTAAGCATCATTAAAATCGCTGCTTCCATTGATACATGTTCCCTGGGGCAAGACCCAGGTTCTCAAAGACGTTTTCCGACAATAACTTGCATATTAGGCTTTAAAATGAGCTTTAAAATAAAGAATTCAAACGTTCGAGTCCCATAGACGTCAATGGGGTTTGCGCGAACGTTCGGTCCGTTCGAATGTTTGGTGCGAACCGAACGGGGGGGGGGGGGTTTGGCTCATCCCTACTCTGCAATACTCCAATACCCTGCAATACTCTGCAATACTCCAACACCCTGCAATACCCCACAATACGTCCCCCCTCCCGCCACCGCCCAGTGCTTCTACCGACTCACCGCTACGATCAAAGCCAGTATAATTTTTTTTAATTTCAGGCTTCCCAGGCTAGTGGTGAGATGTGGGGTCTTATTGACCCCACATCTCACTGTAAAGAGGACCTGTCGTGCTATATTCCTATTACAAAGGATGTTTACATTCCTTATAATAGGAATAAAAGTGATCAAAAAATGTATTTTTGGGGAAAAAAGTGTCAAACTAAAAGAAATAAAGTAAAATGAACAATAAAAAGTTTTTTTTTTTTTTTTTAAATCGCCCCTGTCCCCATGTGCAAGATAAAAAGTTGTAATGACCGCCATTGTATTCTCTAGGGTATTTTACATGATTTTTACATGTAGGAAAGAAATGTCAGAATTGGCTTGGGTGCTCCAGAACACCTGAAGGTGCTCCCTGTATGCTGGGCCTCTGTATGTGGCCACGCTGTGTAAAAGTCTCACACAAGTGGTATCGCCATACTCGGGAGTAATAGCAGAATGTGTTTTGGGGTGTAATTTGTGGTATGCATATGCTGTGTGTGAGAAATATCCTGCTAATATGACAATTTTGTTGAAAAAAAAATCTTGATTTTGCAACTCACCATGCCTCTTTCCAAATACCTTGGAATGTCTTACTTTCAAAAAGGGGTCATTTGGGAGGTATTTGTACTTTTCTGGCATGTTAGGGTCTCAAGAAATGAGATAGGCCGTCAGTACTTCAGGTGTGATCAATTTTCAGATATTGGCACCATAGCTTGTGGACTCTATAACTTTCTCAAAGACCAAATAATAAACACCAATTTGTACTTTTTACCAAAGATATGTAGCAGTATAAATATTGGCCAACATGTATGAATAAAAATTACAAATTTTCAATATTGTATAACAGAAACAAGATTTTTTTTTTTTTTACAGAATTTTTTTTGTCTTTTATAGCGCAAAAAAATAAAAAAAAACTGCAGTGATTAAATACCACCAAAATAAAGATCTATTTGTGTGAAAAAAATGACAAAAATGTCATATGGTTACAGTGTTGTATGAGTAATTGTCATTCAAAGCTGAAAATTGATCTGGTTATGAAGGGGGTTTAAGTGCCCAGTGGTCAAGTGTTTAATATCCATACCAGACCTGAAGGGCCTGATATGGAATTTGGGGGGACCCACACACATTTATTTATTTATTTTAATTTTGGTTCCCTGCACAAAATGTCATTTTTGAAGGAAAAAAAAGTAATTTAAAACTACTTGCACTATTAATGAATTGCCGGGTCCCAGCAATACAGATAAAGGTCACTGGAAAAAATGGCAGGGATTTCCCTTAAAGCGGATGTGCCACTAAAAAACTATATTAAAAGCAAGCAGCTACAAATACTGCAGCTGCTGACTTTTAATATAAGGACACTTACCTGTCCTGGAGTCCAGCGGTGATCGCAGCAGATGACGAGCCGATCGCTCGTCACCCTGCTGCTCCCCCCTCCATCCACGGTGAGGGAACCAGGAAGTGAAGCGCTCCGGCTTCACTGCCCGGTTCCCTACGGCGCATGCGCGAGTCGCGCTGCGCCCGCCGATTGGCTCCCGCTGTGTGCTGGGAGCCGAGTGTTCCCAGCATACAACGGGGGGGGCGACGGGAAGCGGAGAAAAAACCCGTCCTTTGCCCGTATCGTAGGGCCGGAAGTGGGTGCAGATACCTGTCTGTAGACAGGTATCTGCACCCCCCTCCCCCCTGAAAGGTGTCAAATGTGACACCGGAGGGGGGGAGGGTTCCGATCAGCGGGACTCCACTTTAGAGTGGAGATCCGCTTTAATATTCATACCAGACCTAAAGGGCCTGGTAAAGGACTGGGGGCCCTGTCATTTTTTTCAATTACTTTTTCTCTGTATTGCCGGGACCTACAATTCATGAATAGCCTGGAGTAGTTTTAAATGACTTTTTTTCCTTCAGAAATGACACTTTGTGCAGGGACAATTCTAAACACGCGCTACTTTACTTGCACACATTAGACATCCCCAGATACAAAATTTAAAGGAATATTTCACTTTTATTGTTTCACTTTAAGCATTATTAAAATCACTGCTCCCAAAAAAACTGAGATTTTTAAAACTTTTTTTGCATTGATACATGTCCCCTGGGGCAGGACCCGGGTCCCCAAACACTTTTTATGATAATAACTTGCATATTAACCTTTAAAATTAACACTTTTAAATTTCTCCCATAGACTTTTAAAGGGTGTTCCGCGGCTTTTCGAATTTGCCGCAAACACCTCAAATTGTTCGCTGTTCGCTGAACGTTCGATTTGAACATAAAGCTCATCCCTATTCCCTAACCACTAATAATATTATTCTCCTCATTAAAACTTTTGATATAGTCCCTAATCATCCCCTCTAATAATTTACCCACTATTTATGTTAGACTGACTGGCCTATAATTCCCAGGAATATGTATATGCCCTTTTTTGAATATTGGTACCATGTTGGCTTGTCTCCAATCAGCTGTTGCCAATCCTGACATTCTGCTGTCCACAAAGATTAGGTAAAATGGCCTGGCTATAACTTGACTCAGTCTTCTGAGGACTCTCAGTTTTAAGTCATCTGGTCCTGGTGATTTATTTGTGTTAAGTTTATTAAGACTTTCATTGACTCCGGCCTCTGTTAGCCATGTGATTTTGTCATGTGTTGTTCGTGGAGGATGGTGAGAAGAAGGCATTTTGTACAATTGCCTTCTTTGTGTATCTGTAACCCTCTTCCCTTCTTCCCATCCTCATCTTTTAAGTGTGTAATGTGCTCTGATTTTTTTTTACTGTTAATATACAGTAGGTGTTTGTGATATTGTGCTTTTAGCACGACAGCGTCGCGCTGATACTCGGCGACATGGTGCCGAGATCTCGCACTCACTGGAATAGTGACAGCACATCCCAGCAAGCGCGTCATAGAAGCGACGGGAGATCCGACTTGGATTCCCGCCAATTCTACACGTGTGCGGCGTTTGTTATGAATCCTGAAGGGGAAGTCCCCGCCGGATTTTAAATAAAAATCCGGCATGGGTCCCCCCTCAGGAGCATACCGGGCCCTTAGGTCTGTTATGGGTTGTAAGGAGAGCCCCCCCTACGCCGAAAAAACGGCGTAGGGGGTCCCCCTACAATCCATACCAGACCCGTATCCAAAGCACGCTACCCGGCCAGCCAGGAAGGGAGTGGGGACGAGCGAGCGCCCCCCCCCTCCTGAGCCGTACCAGGCTGCATGCCCTCAACATGGGGGGGTTGGGTGCTCTGGGGCAGGGGGGCGCACTGCGGCCCCCCCACCTCAGAGCACCCTGTCCCCATGTTGATGAGGACAGGGCCCCTTCCCGACAACCCTGGCCGTTGGTTGTCGGGGTATGCGGGCGGGAGGCTTATCGGAATCTGGGAGCCCCCTTTAATAAGGGGGCCCCCAGATACCGGCCCCCCACCCTAAGTGAATGAGTATGGGGTACATCGTACCCCTACCCATTCACCTGCAAGAAAAGTGGTAAAAACACAAATAAACCACACAGTGTATTAAAATATTTTATTTTTCTGCTCCGGAGGCCGCCCCCTGTCTTCTTTATTAGCTCTTTTACCAGGGGGAGCTTCTTCTTTGACGTCTTCGGGTGGGTGGGGTGCCGCCGTCTGGTTCTCTTCCACCGCCGGGGGGGGGATGGCTTTTAAAAAAGCCCCCACCCCCCCGGCGGGTTTCCTCCGGCGTCTTCGGCGGGGCTCTTCTTCTTCCGCTATCCCGACGGGTCTTCTCCGCTATCCGGGGGGTCTCGCCGCTCTCCGCTGTTGACTCGGCGCACCCCGGTTCTTCGTCTCGCAGTCCGGTCCCTTCTTTCGTGCTGTACGTCTTCTTCCGTGCTGTGAGTTCTTCTTCCGCGCTGTGACGTCATGTTCTTCACTTCTCTTCTTCTCCCGATGTTGACACGCCGGTCCTCCTCGCTGAAATGACGGATGCGCGCCTTGCATCGGACCTATATAGGCCTCACAGTCCCATCATGCTCTGTACCTACCCATGTGATACCTACCCATGTGATAAGAACCGGGGTGCGCCGAGTCAACAGCGGAGAGCGGTGAGACCCCCCGGATAGCGGAGAAGACCCGTCGGGATAGCGGAAGAAGAAGAGCCCCGCCGGAGGAAACCCGCCGGGGGGGTGGGGGCTTTTTTAAAAGCCACCCCCCCGGCGGTGGAAGAGAACCAGACGGCGGCCCCCACCCACCCGAAGACGTCAAAGAAGAAGCTCCCCCTGGTAAAAGAGCTAATAAAGAAGACAGGGGGCGGCCTCCGGAGCAGAAAAATAAAATATTTTAATACACTGTGTGGTTTATTTGTGTTTTTACCACTTTTCTTGCAGGTGAATGGGTAGGGGTACGATGTACCCCATACTCATTCACTTAGGGTGGGGGGCCGGTATCTGGGGGCCCCCTTATTAAAGGGGGCTCCCAGATTCCAAGAAGCCTCCCGCCCGCATACCCCGACAACCAATGGCCAGGGTTGTCGGGAAGGGGCCCTGTCCTCATCAACATGGGGACAGGGTGCTCTGAGGTGGGGGGGCCGCAGTGCGCCCCCCTGCCCCAGAGCACCCAACCCCCCCATGTTGAGGGCACGCAGCCTGGTACGGCTCAGGAGGGGGGGGGCACTCGCTCGTCCCCACTCCCTTCCTGGCTGGCCGGGTAGCGTGCTTTGGATACGGGTCTGGTATGGATTGTAGGGGGACCTCCTACGCCGTTTTTTCGGCGTAGGGGGGCTCTCCTTACAACCCATAAAAGACCTAAGGGCCCGGTATGCTCCTGAGGGGGGACCCATGCCGGATTTTTATTTAAAATCCGGCGGGGACTTCCCCCTCAGGATTCATAACAAACGCCGCACACGTGTAGAATTGGCGGGAATCCAAGTCGGATCTCCCGTCGCTTCTATGACGGCTCTGTCTCCATCGCGGCAAGCCAGCTCGGCGCTGGCTCCCGCGATGGGGCTCGTAGGTGCTCAATCTCGCCGAGAAAGAGAGCGAGATTGACACAAAATCGGGTTCACCTACTGTATCTAAAAAAAAATGTTGGGATATTTTCACTCTCTTCCGCTATGTATCTCTCGTAATCTTTTTTAGCCGTCCTGATTGTGATTTTACATTTCTTATTGCATACCTTGTAGTGCTCAAATTATGGTGGTGATCCATTCCCTTTATATTTTTTTAAAGGCCATACTTTTCGCCTTGATGAGTTCACTCACATTACAGTTTGACCACCTACAGTAGGTTTAATGTTTGCTCTTCTATATTTATTGCCCTTTGGAATGCACTGTTTGATACCTTTATTTAATATGCTCCTAAAGCATTCCCATTTCTCTTTTGTGTTCAATGATTTTCAGAATTTGGTCCCAATAATGTCATGTAGCAATAACCATAGTTCAGGAAAATCGGCTTGTTTTGAAATTTGGTGTTTTCATATTATCCATATGCCTCCTTTTCCTATGATTTATGCTAAACGCAATCATCCTATGATCGCTAGATCCCAAGTTGTCACATATCTCCACATCGGAGATGAGGCTTGGATCGTTTGTAATTAATAAATCTAATAGGGCATTCTTTCTAGTTGGAGAATCCACCAATTGGGACATGAAGTTGTCCTGTAAAACATTAATAAATTGACAAGCCTTTAATGAGTCAGCTGTTCTATCTACTCAGTCAATATCGAGATAATTAAAGTCCCCTATTATGATTATATTTCCCTGTTTCCCTAACATTTCTAACTGAGATAGTAATTCCAGCTCCTCCTCCTCCTTCATGTTGGGTGGCCTGTAGCATACCCCCACTATTAATTTCTCCCTTACTTCCTCTATTTAAATTCCTACCCATACCGATTCCTCCTCCCCTAGTCCCATACATAATGTCGCTCCTCTCTACCACCCTTGCATCATTTTTGACATATAGACACAACTCTCCCCCTCTTCTGCTTTCCATATCTTTTTGATACAAGAAATACCCCTGTATATTGGCCAGCCAATCGTGTGAGCTGTCAAACTAAATTTCAGCTATTGCCACAAAGTCTAAGTCCTCCCGGTGTAATAACAGATCCAGATCCACTATTTTGTTAGCTAGGCTCTTAGCATTTGTGTATATGCCTCTAAAGCCCTGTACACACGATCAGTTTGTCTGATGAAAATAGACTGTTTTCATCGGACAAACTGATCGTGTGTGGGCCCCATTGGTTTGTTTTCCATTGGTGAAAAAAAATAGAACATGTTTTACATTTTTCCTATGGATAAAAAAACGATAGAAAAAAACAATCGTCTGTGTGGAAGTCCATCGGTAGTGTTGAGCGGACACCTGTATGTTCGGGTTCGGGAACCCGATCCCGAACCCGAACTCCGAACCCCATTGTAGTCAATGGGACACAGACTTTTAGAAAAAAAAAATGCGCGGAGGTCCCCGCAAATTCAATAACCAGACCCTTTAGGTCTGGTATGGATATTAAGGGGAACTCCGCCGTCAATTTAAAAAAAATGACGTGCGGTTCCCCTTAAATATCCATAACCAGACCCTTCAGGTCTGATGTGGATTTTAAGGGGAACTCCACCCCAAATTTAAAAAAAAAATGGCGTGGAGTTCCCCCTAAAATCCACACCAGACCCGTTATCCGAGCATGTTGACCTGGCCGGCCACAGAAAAGAGGGGGGGACAGAGTGTGGCCCCCCCTCCTGAACCGCACCAGGCCACATGCCCTCAACATTGGGAGGGTGCTTTGGGGTGCCCCCCAAAGCACCTTGTCCCCATGTTGATGGGGACAAGGGTCTCATCCCCACAACCCTTGCCCGGTGGTTGTGGGGGTATGCGGGCGGAAGGCTTATCAGAATCTGGAAGACCCCTTTAACAAAAGGGACCCCCAGATCCTGACCCCCCCCTGTGTGAAATGGTAATGGGGTACACTGTACCCCTACCATTTCACAAAGGAAGTGTAAATTCTTGTAAAAAAAAACACACACACACACCATAGAATAAAGTCATTTATTAATTAAAAAAACTCCATCGGTGATAATCCACTCGTTCCTGGCTTCCTGCTCCAACGTTGTCCTGATCCAGCGATGGGTGCGGGTGATCTCCAACGATGAGAAGATCCAGCGACGGGTGCGGGTGATCCAGCGACGGGTGCGAGTGATCTCCAGCGATGATAAGATCCATCCATCCAGAGAGCAGCATCGCCGATCTCCTCTCACCGCTGGACACAGCCCAGCGAATGAAGCTGTGACATTACTTATATAGGGGAGGCAGGGCCACCCGTCACGTGACCCCGCACCCTCTGACGCACCCTCTGCTACGTCACTGGGTAAGCCCAGTCTTCCCTGTGACGTAGCAGAGGGAAGACTGGGCTTACCCAGTCTTAAGTAATGTCACAGCTTCAGCGCGTCATTCGCTGGGCTGTGTCCAGCGGTGAGAGGAGGTCGGCGATGCTGCTCTCTGGATGGATGGATCTTCTCATCACTGGAGATCACCCACACCCGTCGCTGGATCACCCGCACCCATCGCTGGATCTTCTCATCGCTGGAGATCACCCGTACCCGTCGCTGGATCAGGACATTGTTGGAGCAGGAAGCCGGGAACGAGTGGATTATCACCGCTGGAGTTTTTTTCTTTTTATTAATAAATGACTTTATTCTATGGTGTGTGTGTGTTTTTTTACAAGAATTTACACTTCCTTTGTGAAATGGTAGGGGTACAGTGTACCCCATTACCATTTCACACAGGGGGGGGTCAGGATCTGGGGGTCCCTTTTGTTAAAGGGGTCTTCCAGATTCTGATAAGCCTCCCGCCCGCATACCCCCACAACCACCGGGCAAGGGTTGCGGGGATGAGACCCTTGTCCCCATCAACATGGGGACAAGGTGCTTTGGGGGGCACCCCAAAGCACCCTCCCAATGTTGAGGGCATGTGGCCTGGTGCGGTTCAGGAAAGGGGGGGCCGCACTCTGTCCCCCCTTTTTTCTGCGGCCGGCCAGGTCAACGTGCTTGGATAATGGGTCTGGTTATGGATATTTAGGGGGAACCGCACGCCATTTTTTTTTTAATTGACGGCGGGCTTCCCCTTAATATCCATACCAGACCTAAAGGGTCTGGTTATTGAATTTGCGGGGACCTCCGCAAATTTTTTTTTTCCCGAACTCCGAACCCGGGTTCGGTTCAGGGTCCGGGAAAAACCCAAAGTCCGTACCGAACCCAAACTTTACAGTTCGTGTTCGCTCAACTCTATCCATCGGTCAAAAATCCACGCATGCTCAGAATCAAGTCAACGGATACTCTGAAGCATTGAACTTCATTTTTCTCAGCACGTCATAGTGTTTTACGTCACCGCATTTTGGCATGGTCGGATTTTTGACTGATGGTGTGTAGGCAAGACTGTCAGCTTCATCTGATATCCGATGAAAAAATCCATCGAATTAGATTCCATCAGATATCCGATCGTGTATACGAGGCTTTAGTGTTGTATGAGTGCATATTATATTCCCCTTTGTTTCTCCTGCCTTTGTTTTTGAATTTGAATTGCCCCCTCACTTACCCTGGGATTAATTGTTATGATTGTATTTTCACTGCTATTACTACCTCTGACTCTCCTATCACACTCTGTCACCTGTTCCCTGTGGGGGGGGGGGGGGGGGGGGGGTCAGAGAAAGCAATAGCCTTCTTTGACCCCCCCCCCAACTTGAAAGCATTTCTAACCCTTCCCTACTCTATGCAAAAGACATTCACTATATGTGGACCTGAAGTCACTATTGTCCTATTCTGTTTGCAACAACCTCTTGCCTATACAACATAAACTGCTAAACCTCTCAATTTACATGGCACTGGTTTAGCACTTAGCACAGCATTTAGGTTAAATAGGAGCATTAAGGTTTCTATAAAAATGTATCATAATATTGGAAAATCATAAATAGGGTATATAAGACATAAACGTGTTACCTAAAATGCAAGTAAAAAAAGTTAACCTCAAAAACCGGCAAACAAAATTGAATATGCAATCCTGTAAAGACACCCAAAGCATCATTGTTTGTTCCCCTCCACATGGAAAGATTACAGGAGTACATTAACAGTCCTTATTACTCATTGTCAGAAAGAGTAAAATGAATATACACACATCTAGGGAAAAATATTTTAATTACATTTTAGAAAAATAACATTTAGAAAAATGTAATAATGTCCACCTCCACTGATGTAAATCCACCATCAATCACTTCATCCAGAGGCGTAAATCCATAGTCAATCGCGTCATCCAGCAATGTAAGACTTCAATCGTCAATCATGACAACCAACAATGTTTCTCCACCACTTACTGACAGATCCCTGGTGCTGCAATAATGTAAAAGTAATATACAGTGCCTTGAAAAAATATTCATACCCCTTGACATTTTCAACTTCACAATTATGTGCCACTTTGTGTTGGTCTATCACTTAAAATCCCAATAAAATACATTTACTTTTTTTTTTTTATTTCAAGGGGTATGGATACGTTTTCAAGTAAATGCTGTCTCATTCAAGATTGCTGGGACTGTCCCACAGCAGGTATTATTCACTGCATTTGGCCCATGTCCAAATAACCAGATTAAAAACAGACAAAATCATTGGGATCAGTATAATACACTGTAATTCTCTAATAAGGAAAACAGGACTTGCTAATGCTATTTTGTTCTCAGGGGGTAAAAAAAAAAGAAAGAAAACTGGAAAATGTCTGTTGGTTGCCTGGTTAAGTTGCTACTTTCTCTATTCCACACATATACAAAATATGATGATGACTCTCCTAGGCCCACTGAACTTTCTTATGCTTTCCATAACAATCACCAACAGCAACACAGGAGTGAAACAGGGCCAACGACTATCATTTTCCATTGATTTTCTGCAAGGTTGGTTTTAATATAAAGGGTAGGCTATACTTTATTTATTTATGGTGTAGGAAAAATGCAGAAAAGGAGCAAACTTAAAAATGACCAATCTTCTGCAGGCCTGTATAGCTTTTTGAGAATCATTTAATTTTGGATGCCAGCAGAACAAGTGTGTGTGTGTGTGTGTGTGTGTGTGTGTGTGTGTGTGTGTGTGAAATTTCCCAGTCACTGGGGAAGAATGATGTTTAGGATGCTATTACTGACCATGTTGCTCATCTGGAGATGTGGGGGAGCTGAGAATAGTTCTATGGTGGAAAAATCACCAACACATTTTGGTTGTGGCAATTTCTGGGTTATTGGACTGCAGTTACTGACACTATTGCAATATTATGTATTACATACAGCTGTTGTGAATTAATTTACCAAAAAGTTTCAAAATTTGTGTCACCCAGGTAACCTTCACGTTGAACACACACAAACAATAATGTCATTTGTGAAACTGTAATGCTGATAGAAGGCTAGAAAAATATTTCTAATTTATATTAATCCTGAATTTTGAAAACCAAAAAAACAACATTAACCACTTAAGCCCCGGACCAATATGCTGGCTAAAGACCCAAGGTGTTTTTACAGTTCGGGACTGCGTCGCTTTAACAGACAATTGCGCGGTCGTGCGACGTGGCTCCCAAACAAAATTGGCGTCCTTTTTTCCCCACAAATAGAGCTTTCTTTTGGTGGTATTTGATCACCTCGGCGGTTTTTATTTTTTGCGCTATAAACAAAAATAGAGCGACAGTTTTGAAAAAAATGCAATATTTTTTACTTTTTGCTATAATAAATATCCCCCAAAAACATATATAATTTTTTTTTTCCTCAGTTTAGGCCGATACATATTCTTCTACCTATTTTTGGTAAAAAAATCGCAATAATCGTTTATCGGTTGGTTTGCTCAAAATGTATAGCGTTTACAAAATAGGGGATAGTTTTATTGCATTTTTTTTTTTTTTTTTTTACTACTAATGGCGGCGATCAGCGATTTTTTTCGTGACTGCGACATTATGGCGGACACTTCGGACAATTTTGACACATTTTTGGGACCATTGTCATTTTCACAGCAAAAAATGCATTTAAATTGCATTCTTTATTGTGAAAATGACAGTTGCAGTTTGGGAGTTAACCACAGGGGGCGCTGTAGGAGTTAGGGTTCACTGTGTGAGTGTTTACAACTGTAGGGGGGTGTGGCTGTAGGTGTGACGTCATCGATCGTGTCTCCCCTATAAAGGGAATGACGCGATCGATACGCCGCCACAGTGAAGCACGGGGAAGCCGTGTTTACACACGGCTCTCCCCGTTCTTCAGCTCCGGGGACCGATCGCCGCACTCGAGCGGCGATCGGGTCCGCGGGACCCGCGGTCCCGGAGCTTCGGACCGGGTCGCGGGAGCGCGCCGCGGGCGCGCGCCCGCGACCCACGGCTGGGTACAAGTACAGGACGTATATATACGTGCTTGTGCCCAGTCGTGCCATTCTGCCGACGTATATGTGCAGGAGGCGGTCCTTAAGTGGTTAAGTGAAGCATCCCCAAGTGATTCACAGTTTTCACTGCATGCACCTATATGCCCTTAATATTCAGATAACATTATAAAGGTTGTGGAGACTCCATTTTTTCCCCCTTAATATTCATACCAGACCCACATGGCCTGATAATGGACTGGGGGGGGGGGGACCCACGCTGTTTTTTCAATGATTTTTATCTATATTGTCGTGATCCGACAATACATTACAGCCGCAAGCAGTTTTAAATTACATTTTTTCCTTTAGAAATTTAATTTTGCTGTGGTACTGTTATGAACATGGGACAGATGCGCTACCTTACAGGCAGACTAAGGAGACCCCCAGGCATGATATTTAAAGGAATATTTCATTTTTACTGTTTCACTTTAAGTTGAGACAAAGTCTGTCTCAGACACTTTTTTATAAATTCCTCCCACTGTATTTATTACTTTACCTTGCAAAGTGAACATACACTTTGCTTAGTAAACAGCCTTTTCTCCATTAGTAATTCAACTATATTTCATCTGGACTTCTGCTTAAGCATTCATAGAGCTCTATGTTATGGTAAAACATTTGGGTAAGAGTAGAATTAAAAGAGAATGTCAGAAAAGGGGGGGAAACGGTTTCAATTCCCCCTTTTCTCATGGGATTGCAGCAGGACAGGCAGTTTCAAGTACCCCTGTCTCTGGGGGAGCCAGGCAGGGCTAGAGAGAGAACACCTGGAGCTTACATGTACCTAGGAGAGGTTACACATGATTTTCCCGGTCTTTTTTGAGGGTATGGAGTGAAGCTAGTTTTAGCCGGTCCAAACAGGCTGAGAATAGGGCTATATAAGAGAGGTTAGTTCAGGGTTAATCAATTCGCCTCAGAAGACAGGATCTGTGGCGTTCCCCCTTCCTATTATGTGGTTGTGTGTCACCTTTGTAAAAAAATATATATATATATATATTGCAAAGGGGGACAAATCTGTTACAATATTTACGGATCTATTGTTTAGATGTGTTGAGGTTTAAATGTTATGTGCAGCCTGAGTGGTAGTGGCTAGGTTGTTTAAGTTATTGTTGTATAATTGTAATGATTAAATAAAGTGTATTTTGAAAACCAGTAATAAAGCAGCCGCGGCCGTAATATCCCAAGACAAGGTGTTTGTTATTTATTTATTTATGGTTAAAGGTTCCTGCTTGCTATCCCATACAACATAAAATATTAAACCTAATCAAAATCGAAATAAAAAAAAAGACTAACACAATTCTTCATACAGAAATATAATATATACTACCTTGGCTTTACAGCAGACTCATTAAACAGTTTGTGATAATCACTGAGAACAGGCTATTTCTCTTTCCATGGGCAAGCACAGCCTTGTAAAAATCTTCCATTACAGGTAATACCTTCCTTGGCATGGGACAGTTTTTTGTAGTAGTTGAATCCATACAAGTTTAAATTAAATTGTTTCAATAACCTGATCCTATCTATGAATAATTCAAACATGTCCTAACTTCATTTGATTGATCATTTATTTGACTGAATACAGGAAGAAATGGTTGGACAAGGTGGAAAAATTGCATTTGCTTTTAGTGTGGTTGTACAGTTGTTTTGCAATCTGATCTTTTTTAAACATGTTAAATGTGATTGACGAAAGATTTTAGGTAAACAATGGTATACCATGGAAATTCTGATTAAATCTAAAAAACATCAATGTAAAATAAAAACAAACATGACCAATATTAGAGAAATCTTTGTCTAAAATAAATAGTTGAAAAATAGGTAAAACGTAGATGTGCACTTGACAGGCCCCTTTGCAGTTTAAAGAAAATAAATAAAATGAGCAGTTAGTATCTCACTAGTAGGGATGAGCTTTGTTTTCGAGTCAAACCCATGTTCGACTCGAACATCGTATGTTCGACCATTCGTCGAAATACGAACATTACGGGCCCTTTGTGCCAAATTCGAGAGGTGCGTCATGGCCCATAATTCACTGTGGCATCGCAGTGCATTGCTGGCTGATGATTGGCCAAGCATGCATTATGACACGCATGCTTGGCCAATCACAGCGTGCAAAAAACGGAGAGCCATAATTGGCCAAAGCCAGGGTGGCTTTGGCCAATTATGGCTCAGGGGGTTTAGTACACGCCCCACACTATAAAAGGCCGCCTGCAGGTCGGCCCTGTGTAGTGTGTTGTGGTGGTGGTTAGAGACAGAGAGAGAGAAAGAGAGAGAGTGTCATTTTTTCTTGGTAGATAGAGCAGGCAGGCTAGTCAGTTAAAGTTACAGTGTGTAGAGGATATATATGCATCTCAGGTGTTGTACATATATTTATACACTGTATAGTATAGCTAGATCAGCTATTCCTAATTTACTGGCAGGCAGTTGATTGTGCTAGCTGCAGTATTCTCATGTGGTGTATTGCCTGTGTCCTCTGTAGTTTGCACCTAAAGCTACTTGGTGTGTACTGCCCGTGTCCTCTGTAGTTTGCACCTAAAGCTACTTGGTGTGTACTGCATGTGTCCTCTGTAGTTTGCACCTAAAGCTACTTGGTGTGTACTGCACATGTCCTCTGTAGTTTGCACTTAAAGCTACTTGGTGTTTACTGGCCGTGTCCTCTGTAGTTTGCACCTAAAGCTACTTGGTGTGTACTGCACGTGTCCTCTGTAGTTTGCACCTAAAGCTACTTGGTATGTACTGGCAGTGTCCTCTGTAGTTTGCACCTAAAGCTACTTGGTGTGTACTGCCCGTGTCCTCTGTAGTTTGCACCTAAAGCTACTTGGTGTGTACTGCCCTTGTCCTCTGTAGTTTGCACCTAAAGCCACTTGGTGTGTACTGCACGTGTCCTCTGTAGTTTGCACCTAAAGCTACTTGGTGTGTATGGACAGGTACGTTACCTATCTTTTACGGCACATTGGGTGACTCTGCTGGCAGCTGGGAAGGACGCAGGACAAGGTACAGTAGTGTTGGAGGTTGTTCCGCCACCACGCCTCCAAAATGCTACTACTGGTTGTGACGCACCTCTCTCCTCCACCCCCTCCTCTTCTTCTTCCTCTGTGGCCTCTTCCTGTGCTGATGTGTCCTCTGAACCAGTGGTGCTCTGTAGGCGTTCAAGGGGTTACGCAGGTACGCAGGCAAAGAGATGCCATACGGTGCTTGAGCTGGTGTGCTTGGGGGACAGGAGCCACACTGGGGCAGAGGTTCTGTCAGCTCTGCAGGGGCAGGCTCAGAGGTGGTTGACGCCACACCAGCTTAAGCCAGGAATGGTGGTTTGCGACAATGGCACCCACCTCCTCTCCACTCTGCGACAGGGACAACTGACCCATGTGCCCTGTTTTGCTCATGTCCTTAATTTGGTGGTGCAGCGGTTCTTGGGCAGGTACCCGGGCTTACAGGATGTCCTGAAGCAGGCCAGGAAAGTATGTGTGCATTTTCGACGGTCATATAATGCCAGTGCTCGGCTGGCAGACCTCCAAAGGGAATAAAACCTGCCCAAGAAGCGCCTAATCTGTGACATGCCCACCAGGTGGAACTCTACGTTGGCCATGCTGCAGCGGCTGCACACACAGCAGAGGGCCATCAATGAGTATCTTTGCCAATATGGCAGCAGAACTGGGTCAGGGGAGATTGTTTTTTCCCCATGCCAGTGGGCCTTGATCAGGGATGCATGCACTGTCCTGTCACCATTTGAGGAGGCCACGAGGATGGTTAGCAGTGACAGTGCATGTATCATTGAGACTGTCCCTCTTATTCACATGTTGGAGCACACGCTGCATGGAATAATGGACAGGGCTTTTGAGGCAGAACAGAGGGAGGAAGAGGAGGACTTAACTCTCAAGGCCCCCTTTATCCAGACAGTGTTCCTGCTTGCCTGCCTATCACACAGGAAGAGGAGGAGGAAGAGGAGGAGGAGGATGATTGTATCAGCAGAATGGAGGTGGAGCCTAGCACTCAGCATCAGCAGCAGTCTTCAAGGGATCAATTACAGTCCCAAGGAACCCATGGACTTGTATGTGGCTGGGATGAGGTGGCTGTGGATCATGTCATCCTCAGTGACCCAGAGGACTCTGCACTGAATGCCTCAGCAAACCTACTCTGCATGGCCTCCCTGATCCTGCAAAGCCTGTGTAAGGATCCTCGTATTTGTGCCATCAAGGAGAGGGATGATTACTGGTTGGCAACTCTCCTTGATCCACGTTACAAGAAAAAGGTTGTGGACCTTATTTTGCCGGCGCAGAGGGAGCAGAAGATGAAACATCTTCGGGAGGCCTTGCAGAAAGGTCTGTGCAATGCGTGCCCAGAGATTGGGGGTTTACAAAATCCTTGTCCTGGACAACGTGTTGCTGAGGCTTCGGTCAGTCACAGAAGGAGTGGTGGAGAAGGTGGCCGTCTGACCGATGAGTTCAGACAATTTTTTAGTCCGCAGCCCCAAGGTATGACCGGTTCCAGCAACCATCGCCAGCGTCTGTTTTACATGGTGCAGGAATACCTAGGGGCAAGATCAGACTTGGACACCTTTCCCACCGAAAATCCTCTGTCTTACTGGGTCTTGAGGATGGATCACTGGCCAGAGCTTGCACAGTACGCAATTGAGCTACTGGCTTGTCCTGCATCCAGCGTTCTTTCAGAACGCACATTCAGTGCTGCTGGAGGCTTTGCAACCGATCACAGGGTGCGCCTCTCCACCGACTTGGTCGATCGACTGACCTTCATAAAAATGAATCAGGCTTGGATCACCACCAGCTACCAAGCACCTGATGCTGATGAAACTGAATATTTTTTTTGAAATGTCAGATCCCTTCAAGACTGCCTATGCTGATGCTGAGTGACTATCCTGTTATGCTGAGTGAATATCCTTTTCCTCCTCAATGATCTTGCTGATAGCTTATAAGAACATTTTTGGTTCCGGGCACCGCCACCAGTGGCTAAGGCCCAATTTTTCTGCCCCTGTTTAACAGGGGCGTGTAATTAAAATGTTTGATGCAATTCTTTGCAGCGGGCTCATTCCTGCGCTCCAACTAGAGTATTTGTGAGGGGTTGCAGTGTTTTGGCACCAGCACCAGTACCTAAGGCTCAATTTTTCTGCCCCTGTTTAACAGGGGAGAGTAATTACAATTTTTGATGTAATGCTTTGCAGCGGGCTCATTCCTGCACTCCAACTAGAGTATCTGTGAAGGGTTGCAGTGTTGTGGCACCAGTGCCTAAGGCCCAATTTTTCTGCCCCTGTTTAACAGGGGCGTGTAATTACAATTTTTGATGCAATGCTTTGCAGCGGGCTCATTCCTGCACTCCAACTAGAGTATCTGTGAAGGGTTGCAGTGTTGTGGCACCAGTGCCTAAGGCCCAATTTTTCTGCCCCTGTTTAACAGGGGCGTGTAATTACAATTTTTGATGCAATGCTTTGCAGCGGGCTCATTCCTGCACTCCAACTAGAGTATCTGTGAAGGGTTGCAGTGTTGTGGCACCAGTGCCTAAGGCCCATTTTTTCTGCCCCTGTTTAACAGGGGCGTGTAATTATAATTTTTGATACAATGCTTTGCAGCGGGCTCATTCCTGTGCTCCAACTAGAGTATCTGTGAAGGGTTGCAGTGTTGTGGCACCAGTGCCTAAGGCCCAATTTTTCTGCCCCTGTTTAACAGGGGCGTGTAATTACAATTTTTGATGCAATGCTTTGCAGCGGGCTCATTCCTGCACTCCAACTAGAGTATCTGTGAGGGGTTTCAGTGTTGTGGCACCAGTGCCTAAGGCCCAATTTTTCTGCCCCTGTTTAACAGGGGCGTGTAATTATAACTTTTGATGCAATACTTTGCAGCGGGCTCATTCCTGCGCTCCAACTAGAGTATTTGTGAGGGGTTGCAGTGTTGTGGCACCAGCACCAGTTCCTAAAGCCCAATTTTTCTGCCCCTGTTCAACAGGGGCATGTAATCACAATTTTTGATCTAATATTTCACAGCAGGGCGTTCCAGCGCCCACCAAGACTAACTGTGAGGGCTTAGAGTATTGTGGCAACACCAACACCTAGGGCCCAAATGTATGCAGAGTATATACAGCAGGCCCCTACTTTCAAACATCCAACTTACAATCGACTCCTACTTGCAAACAGAAGGAGACAACAGGAAGTAAGAGGAAATCTACCCCTAGGAAGGGAAATTATCTTCTGTAAAAGGTGTCTCCTGTCCACTGATGCTTTAACACCAATCCTTGTTTCACAAAATAAAAAAATAAAAAATGTCAAAAAATCATTTGTCATTGGGATAGAAAGTGAGGTACAATCTTCTGAACAGATGCACACAGACAGCAAAGCAAATGTTACAGGGGTGATAACCCTTCTCTATGTTTTCAGAAAAGCTTAAAAAAGATTTTATGGCTGAAGCTACACTTTATAGAAGTACCAGTTGAAAATTACAAACAGATTCCACTTAACAACAAACCTACAGTCCCTGTCTTGTTTGCACCGCCTGTATACTGCTGTTCATATATAGTATATAGGCCCAAAGGGGCTTGTTATGACTTGGGCGGAGGGGGGCGGGGAAACCCATGCTATTTTTCTCAGTGATTTCCATCCATATTGCGCGGACCAAACATTACATTAAAGCCGCAAGCAGTCTTAAATGATTTTTTCTTATAGTAATCTCATTTTGTGCAGGGACAGTTCTAAACACGTGCCACTTTACAGGCATACTATAGACACCCAGCAGGTACGATATTTAACCCCTTCCATACAGGGCATTTTCACCCCCTTCCTGCCCAGACCAATTTTTAGTTTTCAGCGCTGTTGCACTTTGAATGATAATTGCGTGGTCATGCAACACTGTACCCAAACTAAATCTTTATGTTTTTTCCCCCACAAATAGAGCTTTCGTTTGGTGGTATTTGATCATCTCTGTGGTTTTAATTTTTTGCGCTATAAACAAAAGAAGAGCAATTTTTTTTTTTAAAAAACACAAGTTTTCACTTTATTTAATAAATATCACAATTTTTTTCCCCTCAGTTTAGGCCGATATGTATTCTTCTACATATTTTTGGTAAAAAAAAAAAATCGCAATAATCGTATATTGATTGGTTTGCGCAAAAGTTATATTGTCTACAAAATAGGTGATAGATTTATGGCATTTTTATTTTATTCTTTTTTTTACTAGTAATGGCGGCGATCTGCGATTTTTTATTGTGACCGCGACATTGCGGCGAACACATCGGACACTTTTGACACGTTTTTGGGACCATTCACATTTATACAGTGATTAGTGCTATAAATATGCATTGATTACTGTGTAAATGTGACTGGCAGGGAAGGGGTTAACCACTAGGGGGCGCTGAAGGGGTTAAAATGTTCCCTATAGTGTGCTCTAACTTTAGGGGGGAGGGGACTCACAAGGAGAGGAGACCGATGTGTGTTCCTCTGTACTGGGAGCACAGCATTGGTCTCCTCACCTCTGACAGGAGGTGGATCTGCGTGTTTACACACACAGATCCACACTCCTGCCATGATCACTGGCAATCGCGGGTGCCCAGCGGCAATTGCGGCTGCCGGGCATGTGCGCTGGGTACAGAGCGCGCCCTAGAACGCCGGGAACACAGGACGTCATATGACGTCCACCCGGATCGAGGGAGGGTTCCTGCCGACATCATTTGACAATGCATCGGTAGGGAAGGGGTTAAAGGAATTTTTCATTTTTTTTACTTTAAGCATTATTAAAATCGCTGCTCCAGAAAAAACTACAGTTTTTAAAACTTTTTTTCCATTGATACATGTTCACTGGGGCAAGACCCAGGTCCTCAAACCTGTTTTCCGACAATAACTTGCATATTAGGCTTTAAAATGACTACTTTTGAATTCTAACGTTCGAGTCCCATTGACATCAATGGGGTTCTAAATGTTTGCGCGAACGTTCGGTCCGTTCGAAGGTTCTGGTGTGAACCGAACGGGGGGGTGTTCGGCTCAACCCTACTCACTAGTATTAAATAAATTAAACTACCCAAAATAGCTCCTTAGTCGATTTCAAAGTAACTAGTTTACTGTAGTAATTTTCACAAATTTCACTTTTCCTCAGATGTGCTATTCACAAATCAGTAACATCTGTAGAGTCATGATCTCTCATGTAAAAAATGTGTGCTGTGTCTGTTTTTATATATTTTTTTGAAAAATCCCACAAATAAGTCTTGCCTTTGTTAATAAAGTTTCTTATTGAACAACATCAAGTTTTTACCTCAGTTACAGAAGCCATTTTAATTCTGATGCATACAAGTGTAGGTCTTCAAATTTGCCTCTAGATACACAAATTCCTGTAAGTCTATTTATTATTTCCTAAAGTTCATTTTACACTAAGGCCCCGTACAGTTTCAGTTTCAGCAGACATGTTCGGTCGTGTGTAGGCCCGAGCGGACAGGATTCCAGCATACATTTGCCCGCCGGGCCTTTTTCCAGCGGGCAAATATTTCTGGACTTGTTTTAAAACAGCCCGCTGAAATCCTGTCCACTCGGACATGTTCGGTCGTCTGTACAGACCTACCGTACATGTCCGAGCGCCCGCCATCCCTCGCATGCGTCGAATGACTTAGACGCATGCGTGGAAGCATTGAACTGGCAGGGCCGCCCACGTCGCCGCATCATCGTCGCGGCGACGGCGCGGCCACGCCCCGCGTATTGTTTACGCGCGGATTTCTGTATGATGGTGAGTACAGCCACCATACAGAAATCCCCGGGCAGACATGTACGGTGAAAACGGTCCGGCGGACCGGTTTCATCATACATGTATGCTCGTCTGTACAAGGCATTAGACTGCACTGTTATGTGTCTGATATATGATTTAAATATCAGCTTTCTGTATAGTAATATTTAATGTTGTACTTATTTACAAAGTGTCACATGTAATACATATTGTAATTCTAAGTTTCTCCGATTGTATTGCAGTTTACAGAACTGTTGAGAAAAAAGTAAATTCAGTTTTTGTTAACTGTCTGTCAGCTCAGGGATAGTATGACAGCACAGTAAAAGGCATACGTGTAACAGGCAAAGTCGAAAGAGCTAGATTTGAAATTAAAACATCCACTTTAATTGATCACTAAGTATTCAAATAAGAGTATTAAAATCACTCCTCTAACTTTGGAGACCAGATCTCATATTTCCAGCTCTAGAAATGCTGTGCACTCCAGCAGATAATCTGTGAGTTATGCAACATTCAGAGCAAGAGCAAAGGCAGAAGCAGCGTGAGCAGATATATCTTTTGCTGAAAAAAGAGCAAACATGATGAAGCAGAAAGCTAATATGCATGTGCTACAGAGTCAAAAGGCAGCAGTAGCAGGAGCTGCAGTATATGAAGCTACAGTATATGAAGCTGCAACTGTTTTAGAAAAGGATTTTCTTCAAGAGTTTGCAGAGATAGCTACTCACGATCAAGTATAAAGGAGTCATGAGTACGTTCAAAATCGTGCTCTGGAATAAAATATAACAGAGTTTGCGCCTATCTTCAGCACAACTCCACAGCATAAATCCACTCCAAATATGCCTGAATTGCACACCTATACTGTCCCAACACCGAGGGTACACATCCAAAAAAGCAGAGATTATGCAAATATACAACGTCCCTTCAATAACATGGATTATCCTGTATCCTCTTTCAGAGATGGCACATTAGGAACTTCAGAGATTACTGATCTAGAAAAGCACCTTATTCATTGAGAATTAGAGAGTACAGGGCTGCTAACATTTGATGATCATCCAGAGAACTATTGGGCAAGGAAGACATCATTCCAGGGTATAACCAGAGATCTCACTCTTAAGCCCCATACACACTATGAGTTTTCCTGCAGGCTTTTCTCTTCAGGTTAACCAAAACCATGTAGTGCAAGGGCCTGCCTGATTGCATACAAATTGAAACTCTCATGCCGCCTACACACGATCGGTTAAACCGATGAGAATGGTCTGATGGACCGCTTTCATCGGTCCAAACCGATCATGTGTGGGCACCATCGGTTATTTAACCATCAGTTAAAAAAAAGCCAACTTGTTTTAAATTTAACAGATGGATTCCTAACCGATGGGAAAAAAACTATCGTTAGTAGGCAGAACCATGTTAAAAATCCACGCATGCTCAGAATCAAGTCGGCGCATGCTCGGAAGCATTGAACTTTTTCTCAGCACGTCGTTGTGTCTTACGTCACCGCGTTGGACACGATCGGATTTTTAACCGATGGTGTGTAGGCGCGACGGACCATAAGCCAGCTTCATCGGCTAACCAATGAAAATGGCCTATCGGTCCGTTCTCATCGGATGGACTGATCGTGTGTACACAGCATCAAGGTTTGACCTCATATTAGATGGTTTTGATAAACCTGAAGAGAAAAACCTGCAGGAAAACTGATAGTGTGTATGGGGCTTTACAGCCAGAGAAATATAGATTTTCTGACAAAGTGGCTTGGGCCAGAGTTATCTCAACAGGCCAAATGAATCAGATAAGTGCATAATTTCTGGAGGTAAAATGGTATGGCAGGTATTAGAGGACTGTTATGGCAGCCCTGAAGCCATTGACAATGCTCTGTAAAAGAAACTAGAAAATGCCCCCAGAATCTCTAACAAAGACAATTTACATTTAGGGAACTTGATGACATTGTTGGAAGCAGATGCAGTGAAGTCAAGAGGCTACTTGCCAGGACTGGCATACATGGACACAGCTCGTGAGATTAAACCAATAATTGAAAAGCTCCCATATAGTCTGCAGGAAAAGTGGATTTCTCAAGGCTCCAAGTTTAAAGAAGATAATCATGTCTCTTTCCCACCATTCAGTTTCTTCACTGGATTTATTGTCAACCAAGCAAAGACTAGAAATGATCCAAGCTTCATATTCTCAACATACAGCAACCAAGTTAAAGCAAATACAGAGAAGACAGGAGCAATATACAGCAACAGACCATTGGTGTCAGTCAGAAAGACAGAGGTGTCAGCCACTAATTTGACTCTAATTCGAGAAGCCCGTAAAATAAATCCATGGAACCGGACAGTCTATGTCCAATTCATAAAAAAACACACCCACTGTCAAAGTGGTGTGGGTTCAGAAGCAAGCTCATTGATGAACATAAAGCATACCTGAAAGAAAATGGTATCTGCTTCAGATACTGTGCGTCCACCAAACATTTTGCTAAAGACTGCAAAGCTAACATAAGATGCTGAGAATGTAACAGTGACCAACATACCTCAGCATTGCATCCAGGTCCAGCCCCTTGGGCAGCAGAGATTCTTATAACCTGGAAAAGAGCAAGGCGGGGAAGATGAAGTTATCCCATCCACTATTGTATCCAAAAATTCAAAGGTATGGGCACAAGGGACAAGGCCCAGATCATGTTCCAAGATTTGTTTAGTGACGGTGTATCCCTCTAACAAACCTGACTGTGCAGTTAAAATGTATGCAGTGTTAGATGATCAGAGTAACTGGTCATTAGCCAAATCATAGTTCTTTAATATGTTTAGCATTAGTGGTGAAACATTTTCCCACACTCTAAAAACATGCTCAGGCATTATGGAGAAAACAGGGCGTTGGGCGTCCAACTTCACTGTACAGTCTATTGATAAGCAAATACACATAGAACTTCCTACACTCATTGAATGTGACATGGTACCCGATGACAGGGCAGAAATGTCAACACCTGAAGTTACACAGCATTTCTCTTATCTGGAATCCTTAAAAGACAAAATCCCAAAACATTACCCTAATGCCCAAATACTTCTCTTGATAGGAAGAGATATCATAAGGGTGCCAAAGGTACGCGTGCAGATTAATGGTCCCCATAACACTCACTATGCACAATGTTTAGATTTAGGTTGGGTTATAGTTGGGTAAGTATGCCTTATGCCCCGTACACACGATCGGAAATTCCGACAGCAAAAGTCCGATGTGAGCTTTTGAACAGAAATTCCTACCATGTGTATGCTCCATCTGAATTTCTGCCAGCAAAAGATTAAGAGCTGGTTCTCAAATTTTTCAACGGAAAAAATACTATTGGAAATTCCGATCGTCTGTAGCAATTCCGACACGCAAAATTCAGACGCATGCTCGGAAACAATTTGACGCATGCTCGGAAGCATTGAACTTAATTTTCTCGGCTTGGCATAGTGTTGTACGTCACCGTGATCTTGACGGTTTAAATTTCAGAGAACTTTTGTGTGACCGTGTGTATGCAAGCCAAGCTCGAGCAGAATTCTGTCGGAAAAACCATCCAAGTCATGTGTACTGTCCATAAGAGGAATTCATAGAATCAGTAGGTGTGAACTCTTTCAAGATAAATGTGCTGTTTAATGGATGCACTTCTCTATTCAGCCCATGCACTAGCTATATGTAGGTTAAAGAGATTTTTGATACTTACAAACAACAGCCCCTCACTATGCTATTTAGGAACTGCAACTCACAGTGTGGCCAGTTTAGGTGATACTGTGTTTGTTAAAACTTTAACCACTTAACCCCCGGACCATATTGCTGGTCAAAGACCAGAGTACTTTTTGCGATTCGGCACTGCGTCGCTTTAACTGACAATTGCGCGGTCGTGCGACGTGGCACCCAAACAAAATTGGCGTCCTTTTTTTCCCACAAAAAGAGCTTTCTTTTGGTGGTATTTGATCACCTCTGCGTTTTTTAGTTTTTGCGCTATAAACAAAAATAGAGGGACAATTTTGAAAAAAATATATATTTTTTACTTTTTGCTATAATAAATATCCCCCAAAAATATATAAAAAAACTATTTTTTTCCTCAGTTTAGGCCGATACGTATTCTTCTACATATTTTTCGTAAAAAAAATCGCAATAACCGTTTATTGATTGGTTTGCGCAAAAGTTATAGCTTTTACAAAATAGGGGGTATTTTTATGGCATTTTTATTAATATATTTTTTTACTAGTAATGGCGGCGATCAGCGTTTTTTTTTTCAGTACTGCGACATTATGGCGGACACTTCGGTCACTTTTGACACATTTTTGGGACCATTGGCATTTTTATAGCGATCAGTGCTATAAAAATGCATTGGATTACTATAAATATGCAACTGGCAGGGAAGGGGTTAACACTAGGGGGCGGGGAAGGGGTTAAGTATGTTCCCTGGGTGTTTTCTTACTGTGGGGGGGGGGGTGGCCTCACTAGGGGAAACACTGATCCTCTGTTCATACATTGTATGAACAGAAGATCAGCATTTCCCCGCCTGACAGGACCGGGAGCTGTGTGTTTACACACACAGCTCCCGCTCCCCGCTCTGTAACGAGCAATCGCGGGTGCCCGGCGGCGATCGAGCCTGCCGGGCACACGCACGGGAGACGGGGGCGAGTGGGGGGCGCGCGCGCGCCCCTAGTGGCCGCTCGAAAAGCGGACGTATAGCTACGGGCTCTCGCCCAGGAGAGCCGACCTGCCGCCGTATAATGACGGTGGCTGGTCGGCTAGTAGTTAAATAATAAAACATCTGCAATGTCTATTGAAGATAGAATGTTCATTAATGTAGTTAAAAAAAATGTTTGTTGATGAAGTAAATTACTGGGTATCATCTCTAACATTTCGCTCGCTACGTACGTCCTAGACTTCCAAACAATATAAAGCAAAGCAAGCACAGAAAAGATTCCTGGCTCTACAACATTCTTTTGCAAAAAGTTCTGAGATGAAAACAAAATTTGTGAGGTTTATGCAGAAGATCTTTGACCATGACCAAGCAGAACCTGCCCCACCATTGGAAACAGGTGAGGAGTGTTGGTACCTACCAATCTTTGGCATCTATCACCCTCATAAACCAGAGCAGATCAGGGTAGTTTATGATTCAAGTGCTCAGTATCAAGGCATGCCATTGCCTTTAGACTTCCGGTTCCGGCGCCGCATGGAGTGACTGCTCCTCTCCTCGGCTCCCGCAGCGTGACCTGAATCTGCCTAAAAAACCTGCCTGAGACGCCCAGCTAACCCCCCTCCACCTCCGGGGATGCACCGCGATCGCCATGGACTGCTTTGTGGAAAAATCGGGTGCGCGCACCCAAAAGGCCCAGACGGCGCCGACGGCTCTTCCGCAAATCGAGGCTCCGGTCTCGGCCTACTCCGAGACACACGCGGCGGCGCCACAAACGGCGATGGAGGTAAGCGGCAGCTCATCCTCCCCCCCTCCTACACACACTATGGGGACACCTCCGGATGATGACAGCACCACAGAGCGAATAGCTCGGGCAGTGGCAGCTCTTTTAAACCCCATGATTGCTGCATCTGTAGAAAAGGCAGTCAATGCGGGGATGGCACAGATTAAATCGCAGCTCAAGGAACACGGCACTAGGCTAAATGACCTGGAACACTGCATATCTAATGCAGAGGACGAAATATACCAAGCACAGGCCTCCGAGCATGCACAAGACAAAACAAATCAGTTTATACTGCAAAAGCTGGATGATTTGGAAAATCGTTCCAGAAGGAGCAACCTTCGTTTTGTGGGGGTCCCCGAAACACTTCAGTCGGCCGCACTCGCTGATTTTTGCGCGCAGCGCATACCAGAGGCCCTGGGCCTTTCAGGCCCTTACACTGTGGAAAGAGCCCACCGCATGGGAGCGTTTAACTCTGATTGTAAGACCCCTCGTCCTATTATCGCCAAGTACTTAAACTACTCCGACAAGTCCCTAATTCTACAAAAGTTCAGACAAGTTCGGCAAGTACAAATTGATGGCATAAAGATCCTGATATTCGCTGACTACTCAATAGAGGTCTCAAAAAAGAGGAAGGCATTCCAGCAGGTATGCACGGTGTTTTTTAAGCAGCAAGTCAAATTCACTTTGGCCTTTCCGGCTATCCTCCGCCTCAGGGCCCCGAATGGCGACCAGCTTGCATTTCACGACCCCTCTGAGGCCGAAGCCTTCCTGCGCTCACACCAACCTAGCCGACAATCTCAGACCCCCTCGAAAACCCCTCCACTCAACCGTCCCATGGACCAGAGGAGCCCTCGCAAAGACTTCCCTAAACGCTTCAGAGCTACTATCTCGGACCCCTCCCGGATCACCCTGAACCTGACCTGATCCAGCCTTTGTGGCATCTAGGTCTTTATTTTTTCTTCCGAATGCATCGGAGGCTTTGCCCCGATCTGATTCCTTTGGCCCTCCTTTTGTGACACTGTCCACGGTGACCCACCCCGATGGAGTCGCCTCGGTCGTCCCCCCTACCTACACTTGAACTGACTCGTGACGGCCACCCGGCCGAGGTAACCCTCCTTTTTTGTATCTTGCTTTTCATTTACTATTATTGTTGCTTGTTACCTAGGCCTTGATTGCCTAATTCACTGTCTTATTTTAGTTCTGCTCATCTACCATGAGCAGCAGTTACATTGTACATGCTCTGGTTTTGATCTTTATTGTTAACATGATGCTGTAATTTTTCTACATGCGCCTCCTGGCCTCCCTGCGCGCAGCAGGGTGTCTTCCTCCCCTGTTGCGACTCTCCCTGGCCGCATGATAGCACCTGCTTATTCGAGGGCTCTCGAGTATCATGCTGGCAGGGTCGTGATATGGGAGCCGGCTCTCGCAGTGACCCCATGCGGAAAAAAGTGAAGTTCCTAACTTTGTGGTTAATTTTGTTATTTTTGTTTTTGGTTATCCCCCTCCCTCCCTCCCTCCCCCTCCTGCGTTGCCTCTTTCCTTCCTGGCATCAGCGTACACCTATCTCCTCCACCCCCACCTCCCTGTGGCATACATAACACTCCTTCCCTCGCCCCGGAGATCACCCCACGAGCTATACAACACTGCTACGTCTAATATGCAACACCCCCTCAGATCCCCCCTTTCGCTGATTCCATAACATGAAAATAGTCTCCTGGAATGTAAAGGGCTTAAGATCCCCTAATAAGAGAATGAAGGTCCTCCGCCATCTCAAAAGACTCAAAACTGACATAGCACTCTTGCAGGAGACCCACTTGTCCGCTCCCGATTTCCATCGCATGCAGAAACTATGGGTAGGTACAGTCCTGGGCTCAGATGCCATTGGCCACAAGGCAGGAGTTTTACTCCTGATCCATAAAAATCTCCCGTGCTCGGTCCTCGCGGTAAAATCAGATACCCAGGGCCGTCTTTTATCAGCCCACGTGAAAATTGGTACCAAAGAACTGGTGGTTTCCAACGTTTACGCCCCTAACAGCCCTGGCAAGACTTTCTATGGCAAACTGTCTACCTGGCTATTACACAATACGCACCTTCCCCATCTAGTTGGAGGCGATTTCAACGATGTTATACATCAGGTAGATGACAGATCCTCCCCTAAACGCCACAGACCAGAAAAGGACCCCCTCGCCCCATCACTTTTTGCTTCCACTATGGACTCTCTTCACCTCCGAGATCTATGGCGCCTACAACACCCCGCTCATAGGGAATTCACCTTCTACTCCAATCCCCACACAGTTTTCACTAGGATTGACTACTTCTTTGGCTCGGACGACTTAATCCCGTTACTGTCGGGTACTGACATCCTAGATATTGCCATCTCAGATCATGCTCCAATCCTCATTCACCTTGACAACCTAGACTTACCTCCACACCCTCGGATTTGGCGTTTCCCCTCGTACCTCTACAATCTAGCTGACTTCCAACATTTTATGGAGAAGGCATGGTCAGAATACTCTTCCGCGAATGCCCCTCATTCTGAAAACCCAAACCTCTTCTGGGATGCTGGTAAAGCGTTCCTCAGGGGTCAAATCATCTCCTACGCGTCCTCCTTTCGTAGAAACACCCTATCCAAATACAAACTAGCCAGCTCTCGACTTCACCGAGCACAGAGGGCACTACTTTCCACCGACTCCCCTAGCGACAGAGAGGAATGGCTAGCAGCTAAAAGCTCCTTCGATACTTGGGCTGACACCCTTGAACTGATTAAGAAAGCAAATTTAGACGCTACACTTCATAAATTCGGAAATAAATCAGGCAAGCTACTTGCTAGACTCTGCAAGGGCTCTTTTCGCCCCACTCACATTATGTCCCTGAGAGACTCCAAAGGCACCATACGTACCACACCCCAAACTATAAATAAGGCAATGCTTCAATACTATTCGGCCCTTTATGCACCAGACCCTATTAATACACAGACGGCCGAAGCTTTCCTAAAAAATCTGGACATCCCCACGGTCACCACTTCCCAACTAGAAGCCCTTATCTTCTCAGCCAACCCCTCCTCCGATATGTCCACTATAAAACAAGTCTTCGACATATTCCGGTCCTGTTCGGGCCTCCGAATTAATTATGGCAAAAGCGAAATTCTCCCCTTAGGGTCTAAACCTGCTCCCTCCTGGTCCCATAACTCCATCTTCTCTGTTGCTAGGTCTCACATCACTTACCTTGGTATCTCGATTGGGAAAACCCCTTCCTCTTTATATAGCCTGAACTATCCCCCTCTGATTGCTAAAATATCTCAAGAACTGGTAAACTGGTTGGATCTGCCCCTTTCGCTGCTGGGAAGATGTCACCTTGTCAAAATGGTTAGCTTTGCTCGGCTACTGTACCCGATGCAAACTATTCCACTACTCCTCCGCCACAAAGATGTCAAACAAATTGAATCGGCCGTATCCACATTCATATGGCGGGGAAAGAGACCACGCATAGCTTTAAAGAAACTGTTTCTTCCCAGACGCGAAGGGGGTGTTAGTCTCCCAAATGTTAGGACTTATAATTGAGCTTGCTTGATGAGAATTAGTTTAGATTGGATTGCACATTCGTCCCGTTACTCTAACTACCCCCTGGAATCTGCTATGGCACACCCTTTCTCCCTCACAGCCCTCCTCCACTGCAAATGGAAGTCGGTCCCGACCCCCTACCAACACAACCTACTGCTAAGAGACACTGCTATTGCTTGGAGAGAAATCAGGAAAAGCCTTCGGCTTCCCCCCTTCATGTCTCGTCACGTACCAATCCAAGGAAACCCGAGTTTCCCCCCTGGTCTGGACCACAGGCCCTTCCAAATCTGGAGAGACAAAGGCCTCACAAAGTTTTCATCCCTGTGTGACATTCCCTCTGGTCGTCCCCTACCCTTTGACTCTGTTGCCTCTACCTTTTCATTACCCCCTTCCCATGTATTTCACTTTTGGCAATGCACCAACTATCTGAAAACTACCTGTAAAGAACCTGCGAAACGTTTCCCTCCCAACTTCTCGGACCAACTGCTCACGGAAGGATCCTATAAAATTTCGGACATTTACAAACAACTGCTTCTTCAGACAACGCCTACGCTGCACTCCTCATCTGCAGCCAACTGGGGCAAGGATTTCCCAGATGATGATCTGGTCAACAAGCTGATCCAGGGCTTCAACAAAGTTCAACGCCTGACCCCCAACGAAATCTGGAGAGAAACCCAATTAAAAATCCTCCACCGGGCCCACATACCTTTTCTATACTCCACAACAAACCAATCTGCTGCCGAATGCCCCCTTTGCCACCATCAGAGACCCTCCCTAACCCATAGTTTCTGGTCGTGCACGTACATATCTTCTTTCTGGGAACAGGTACTGGCCTACATCTTCGGAATCACATTGTTAAAACTACCCAAAGACCCCCTGCTCCTCATCTTTGGTTATTGGGACCCCCTACTGCTTCAATGGTCGCGGGGGACCTGCCCTTCCTCACCTGCTCCCCAGCCTCCTGCAACTGCCAACAACGATTGGTCTCTGCTCTGCCTCCTTGTCGCAAGGAGAGCTATCTTGAAAAACTGGACTTCTACACACTGTCCCTCTGTGACCCAAATACAGAGTGAGCTCCTCCTCCTTCTCTACAAGGAACGCGCCACTACGGATTTCAAAAGCAATGCCTCCAAATCCCGCTTCCTTTCAACTTGGGGGCCCTTCATGCACTCTCATCTATCACCAGAAGAATGCTCCAACTTCGAACACTACACCTTCTACTTCAAATCTCCCCCACCACCCGCAACTAGGACTGGAAATCTCCCATGACGTTTTCTAGCTCATGATGCCACGATACCCCCCCCCTGGTGCCCCCCCCCACCCCTTCCTCAGGACTTATTTCTTCTATAAAGAGATGTGTGTGTTACCTTTGTTCCTGTAATGTTCATAGGACCCTACTAAAATACGAGATCCATCCAGTTGCCTGACTGCTATAAGCTATTGTCTGATTGATAGCACTGTATATTTGTTCCTATACTGCATCCTCACCTGGTAGGTCCTAAGAGGGTTATTCTTTGCGTGGGCTTCCGCCTAGCACATTTATCCACTCCCCCATTCCCGCTAACGGCATACCCTCTTTATGCTTATATCCTTTACTCCCTTCCTTTTGTTTATATAGATCTTTTTAATTTATTATCATTTACGGTATGTACTCTATTTGTTCCATGCGGATGCATCCGCCTTTCTCACGCCCCCTTACTGTTATGTCTCTGATATATTTTCTTTCTCTCCCCCCTTGTATGTCTATTGAAAATTAATAAAAATTATTTGAAAAAAAAAAGGCATGCCATTGAATGACACACTTCTTAGTGGACCTAATTTGAATAATACACTGTTAGGTGTCCTGCTGCATTGCCGCAAAGAACAAGTTGCATTTACTACTGATTTTTTTTTAATGTTTCATGGTTAGAGAGGATCATCATAACAACTTGAGGTTTCTTTAGTTTCGAGACAATGACTGTAACAAAGAAATTACAATAGTTCAGAATGAATAACGGCATGGCTTTGGAAACAGCCCTTCTCCTGCCATAGCCATGCATGATCTGAAGCCTTGTACACACAAGAAAACCGTTGTTGTGTACGAGGCTTTCAGCTTTCTCGTCTGGAATTCTGGCGAGAATCTTGGCGAGAAAAAAAGGGAACCTCTTTTTTCTCGTCGAGATTCTGGTCGGCCTCTTTCCTGACGAGAAACCCGAGAGTGTGTATACTTACCTGTCGCCGTGGAAAACTGCACATGCTCGGGAGCTTCCACGGCATAGGTAGGGTGAAGCAAGATGGCGGCGACGGCATCGAATGTGACGAGCGCATGCATGTCGTACGCGATGACGTCACCGCGTTCTTGCCTTTCAAGAGAACTGCGGTTCTTTTGAAAGGTCAGTGTGTACACTAGGGCGGCAAGAGATTATTGCCAAGAATCTCGTCAGGGAAAACAACAGGTTTTTCCTGACGAGATTCTTGCCCGTGTGTACAGGGCCTAAGACAAATAGCTAAGCAGGGAGAGTGTGAGTATGATGAAGATAAATAAAATGTTTATCTTTACAGTACATAGGTGATGGACTCACTTCCTTGCCTGGTGAAGCTGAATCAGTCAGTCTTCTCAGGCCTGTCTCAGATTTGATTGTTCTTGTCCAAAAGATAGATTCACCTGTTTGAATAGTACAGTAATTCATAGACTATATCGTTTTATAGTTTGGTGGATGCCTGTTGCAATTACAGTTCAGTTCCTCACATGAAAGTTGTGCCTTTGTTATTAAAGTTTCTTATTGACCAACATAACGTTTTTACCTCAGTTGCAGAAGCCATTTTAGTTCTGATGCAGACAAGTGTAGGTCTTTAAATTTTCCTCTAGATACACAAATGCCTGTAAGTCTATTCATTATTTCCTGAAGTTCATTTTACACTTAGACTGCACTGTTATGTGTTTGATATGTGATTTTTAATATCAGCTTTCTGTATGGTAATATTTAATGTTGTACTTCTCTATGAAGTGTCACATGTAATACATATTGCAATTCTAAGTTTCTATGATTGTATTGCAGTTTACAGAACTATTGATAGAATTAAATTCAGTTTTGGAATACAACACAATGTTTTTTCTGTCTGTTTTTGTTAATAGGCCGTCAGCTAAGGAATAGTAGAACAGCACAACCCTTGTGGTTTTTCACCTTAATGCATCCTATCAGGGCCGCCTTCAGGAATTATGGGGCCCCTTACACAGCTTCAGGCATGGGCCCTCCTGGAGCAGAGAACCGGCGCAGGGGGGGGGGGGGGTGCTGCCGCTTGAAATTGAGAAGCGGGGGGGCCCTTTACAAAAAAAAGAAGAAGTAAAGAAAAATATATATACAAAAAGGGGGTAGCCATCCGGGGCCCTGGGGACCTCTGGGCCCTTTAATTAAAAGAAAAAAAGAAATACAATATATATATATACTTTTTTTTTTAAAAGGGGTATTGCCATCTGGGGCCTTGGGGACCTCTGGGCTCTTTAAAAAAAAAAAAAAATATATATATATATATATATATATATATACATATATATATATATACACACACACACACAATTTTTATTTTTATTTTTTATAAAAGTAAATAACAAAAAAAGGGGGTTGCCATCCGGGACCTCTGGGCCCTTTAATAATAATAAAAAAAAGAAACCTCTGGGCCCTTTAATAAAAAATATATATATATATATATATATATATATATATATATATATATATATATATATATATATATATATATATATATATATACACACATATATATATACAAAAATAAAAATAAACATTTATAAAAAGGGGGTTGCCATCCAGGGCCCTGGGGACCTCTGGGCCCTTTAATAATAATACAAAAAATACATAAACAAAAATAAAATAAATAAACATTTATAAAAAAAAAGGGGGTTTGCCACATGGGGCCCTGGGGACCTCTGAGCCCTTTTATATATATATATATATATATATATATATATATATATATATATATATATATATATATATATAAATAAAAAGGAAAAAAATATATAAAAAAATAATAATTGTTTTTATAAAAAAAGGGGGGTTGCCATCCGGGGCCCTGGGGACCTCTGGGCCCTTTATTAATAATAATAATAATAATAATAATAATAATAATATATATTATATATAAAAATATATAAAAATAAATATATAAAAAAAAGAAGGGGGGTTGCCATCTAGGGCCCTGTGGGCCTCCGGGCCCCTGGGAACCTCCAGACCCCTAAAAAAACATATTTTTTTTTTAAGGGGGTTGCCATCCGGGCCCTGGGGACCTCCTGGCCCCTTACAGGTGTACTGCCTGTACCACCTGATGGCATCCCTGCATCCTATGCATTAAGGTGAAAACTCTTCTATAGTGCAGCACCCCCCACCCCCCTTCTATTCACCTGAGCCTGGTCTTTCCAGCACCAAGAATGATCAGAACAGCTCCAGCCGGTGTCTTGGGTCCAGATTGGATAGATTGATAGCAGTGCAGCCATTGGCTCCCACTGCTGTCAATCAAATCCAATGACGTAGGAGCTGGGTGCGGGACCAAGTTCTGATGTCTGTGTCAACAGACGCAGCAGCAGGAAATGGGTGTGTGCCCACACGAGTGCCCCAAGGGAGAGTGCTTCTCCAATGGGGCACTCAAGAAAAGGAGGATCCAGGAGCACCACTGAGGGACCCCAGAAGAGGAGGATTGGGGCCACTCTGTGCAAAACAAACTGCACAGAGGAGGTAAGTATAACATGTTTGTTATTTTTTTTTAAACTCAAAGGTTTAGTTATCCTTTAAATGCCTACCTCGCCTCTCATGAGCTATTGATTCATTTAGGTGTCTGATGACTTTAATTCAATGCACTTTAGTCATTATCTGTGAATAAACATCCAAACTATGATTTTAGGAGCTGATCATTTTAATGTGAACTTTTTCTTTCCTTGAAGAGTGGTTTGTAGTTATACAGAAAATCCTTTCAAATTTCAAAGACACAATTATGAAATCTTTGAAGCAATGTAGTTCTGACCATTACGAGAACATTCCTAAAACTTCAAGAATGTCTATGAAATGGGAAACGTGAATGTGTAGCATTTTTTGATGCTGGCTGCTCTAAGAAATAAAATAGATGCTTGATTTTGTTTGTGAAATCAAAAAGTTTAGGCTAAAAAGTACAGGAAATCAACTGATTACTTTAATGCTTAAAAGTTACAGTTTGAAGGCAAGAAAGAAACTGTACTTTGATTAAGTAGCACTGAATGAAGCAATCACTTGCAAAGAAAGGATTGAAAGTCATTTAATTTTCAGTACTTTCCCACAATTAATCCCTTGAACAATATCCCTGCTATCGAGGACACACTTTACCACTGAATGTCACATTAAATGACTTACTGAACATGTATGGATTTAAGGAATTCAAAAGGTTTTCTACTTTTTCTTTTGCTGCATTTTTTAAGGTCTTAGATCCCACAGCAAGATGAAGGAAAAAAATTTCCACATAGTCACAGTCCAAAAAAAGCGATGCTAATTGTACATCAGGCAAAAAAAAACATACAATTGGCACCACAGCAAACATCACATCCCAGTTAAACTGTGTGAGGTTATTCACCTCCAGGGAACATGAAAATTACTGACCAAATGTAAATCGGTGTTAAACAAAAAAAAAAAGTCAATACATTTAAAAAATCACATAACATCTCTGCCAGAGCTCTACTGCCTGAATAAAACATGTTTACTGAGCAATGCTAAAAAATCAAACTTTTTATTACATTATGCTGGTCATTTTTGTCTTGTTTTCTTTGCCTTTTTAGGTGATTATGTGAAGCCTTGATTCATTTCACACTAGAAAATAGATATACTAAAGAAAAAGAGACTGTTAATTAGTGAATTTTCACTTTTCAAAGTGAATGAGGCGATGTTGTACTGATTTCAATCATCCAATCTAGTGCGTGCAATAATCCCATTGTTTTAATATTTTTTGCATACGATTGTGTATTCTTTACAAAGTTGATGTTTATTTAGCTTCATCTTATTCACTAATCTAAGTGAAAATTAGCTTTTTCAAAGAAAATAGGCTCTACTCCTTTTATAAATCAACCATTCTAAATGACTAACCTTTTTTCTTGTTCAATATTTTTCTTGTTTCAAAATGGATAGGTAATTTGGAATACAGAAGGCCGTAACAAAATGGCATCGGAAAATAGGGTTACAATTTCTTAAAACAAGAGTGGATGAAACATGAGGAAATTCTAACAGAGCTTCATTAAACATGCAAGTTTAGAAGGCTTAACCTTTTTATACCTCAAAATCTTTGAAACCTGGAGATCCAGGCACAATTTAGCAGTGTCAATATGTCTCAGTTAATTGGACTATACTTTTGAGATTAGTTTGCCTACCTAAAAATATTAGAATCATTTTTGAGAACATATAAAGATTTCATTTGGAACACTGTTTAACCGATTCCCTTGTGGCTTATAGTCAAGTGGCAGTTCTTCCATCCTGAGCGGACATCATATAATGTCCTACCAGTCACGCCACTCGCGCCATGCTGCAGCGTGATCTATCACCTACTCTTTCCAGCTGACATAGCGGATAAGGGATCATTGTATTGGGCTGATGCTGATACCATGTGATCGCTGTGACCAATCACATCGGTCACATGACAGTTGAACACAATGAATGGCTTGATTGGTCACAGTGATCAAATGGTACAGACAATGCCAATCACAATGCATTTGAACCATGTGATAGCTGTGGCCAATCACCGCTCCACAATAGTAAACAATGAATGAATGGATGCCATTCATAAAAATGATTGCTTATCACAGTGATCATCACTGTGATAAGCAATCAGAGCGTGTATAAAAAATCCTGATCACTTTTCCAGAATAGTACAATGTCACTATGATAACACTGCACTAGTGGCTCTAGGCATGGTATCTAAAAATAAAAAAAATTAAACAAAGTTACATTTATTTAAAAAAAAATCATTATTTTTTTTTTACATACTGTCACGACTCAGTTTTCCTGATCACCACCCCACCAGCAAAATGGTGACACTGTACTGTTCTGGTGACAGTATGATGAAAAAGAAAACTATGATAAAAAAAAAAAAATAAAAAAAAAAAAAACTTTGTTTAATTTCTTAATTTTCTAAAAAAAATTGTGACAAAAAATGACAACTTCAAATACCATGCCATCTTACTAAATAACTCAGACTGACCACTTTCTAAATTTTTAAAGAAAGATTATTTATTTGCAAAACTATAAAACAGAAATAAAGAAAAACATGTTTTGTTTCCAAATGTTCAGCCTTTTTCTAGTTCATTTAGCCCCCAAAAAAACAGCAATGATTAAATACCACAAACAATTCTATCTGTCTGAAAAATGATAACAATGTCATTTAGGTACAATGTAGCATGACTGAATATTTTGTATTCAAAGTGTGACAGTGTTGAAATTTGAAAATTGGCCTGGGCAGGAAGGGGGTGAAAGTATCCAGTATTGAGGTGATTAAGCAGAAAAAAAATACAGATTTTCCCCCTTAATGACCAGAACATTTTTTGCGATACAGCACTGTGTCAATTTAACTGACAATTGCGCAGTCAACGCTGTACCCAAACAAAATTGACAACCTTTTTTCCCCACAAAGAGAGCTTGCTATAAACAAAAAAAAAGACTGTACATTTTGGGGGAAAAAACAACATTCTCTGTTTACGCCAATATGTACTCTACATATTTTTGGTAAAAAAAATTGCAAAAGTTATAGCAACTACAAAATAGGGGATGGTTTTATGACATTCTTATTATTACATAATTATATAATAATCATAGTATTATTATTTTTTATGATTTATTATTTTTTGTAGCAATGGCGGCGATCTGTGATTTTTAGCAGGACTGCTACATTGTGGCAGTCCTGAGCGGACACTTTTGACAGTTTTTTGGGACCATTGACATTTATAAGTAAATGTCACTGGCAGGGAAGGGGTTAACACTAGGGGGTGCTCAAGGGGATAAATGTGATCCCTGGGAGGTGTTTCTAACTGTGGGGGGGTGGGACTGACTGGAGGAGGAGACAGATCGCTATTCCTAATCACTAGGAATTTCAGATCTCTCTCTCTCTCCTTCCCTGTCAGAACATGGATCTGTCTGTTTACATTGACAGATCCCCAATCTGGCTCTCTTTCCCGTGATCACAGCCACTGGCCACATGCATTGGTCTCCTGCATGCAGGAGCTGACGTACAGCTGGTTGGCAAGTGGTTAATAGTGAATTTAGAGTGTTAAAGCCAAATTTCTTATACAAAATATAAATTTCTTATATAAAATTATTTTTTTTCCTCAGATTAGGCCGATACGTATTCAAATACATATTTTTGGTTAAAAAAAATGCAGTAAGCGTATATTGATTGGTTTGCGCAAAAGTTATAGCCTCTACAAAATGATTTTTGTATTTTTATTATTTTTTGTTTTTACTACTAATGGCGGCGATCTGCGATTTTTATCGTGAGTGCAACTTTATGGCGGACACATCGGACACCTTTGACACATTTTTGGGACCATTGTCATTTTGACAGTGATCAGAGCTATACAAATGCACTGATTACTGAAAATGACACTGACAGTGAAGGGGTTAACTATTAGGTGACGCTGAAGGGGTTAAGTGTGCCCTAAGGAGTGCTTCTAACTGTAGGGGGGTAGGCTGTGTGTGACACGACAGTGATCACCGCTTCCGATTACAGGAAGCTGTGATCACTGTCCTGTCATCAGAATTTCCCCGTTCTCCCTCATCATGACAACGATTGTGGGTATGCCCACGGACATCGAGTCCGCAGGACCCGCGGTTGGAGTCACGGAGCTTGCTTGTGTATATAAAGGGGACCTATATATACACGTCCTTTTGCGCAGCTGTGCCATTCTGACGACGCATACGTTTGTGCTGCGGTCGGCAAGCGGATATAAAGAAAGATTTTTTTCTGGGTTTTCAGATGTGTAGACTTTTATCAGGTCCAGTGTTCAAGTCAGTGTGTCAGCAGTCAGGAAGCTAGCATTTTAAAAGATCATTGACAGCAGTTTCTGGCCCAGATTCTCAAAGGGCTTACGACGGCGCAACGCCATGTGCGCCATCGTAAGTCCTAATTTGGGCCGTCGTATCTATGCGACTGATTCTTAGAATCAGTTACGCATAGATATCCATTACATCTGACAGGCGTAAGGCTCTTATGCTGTCAGATCTTAGATGCAATTTTTTTCCCGCCGCTAGGTGTCGCCGACGTCGTTTTCCCCGTCGTCTATGCAAATTAGCTATTTACGCAACGTACCCGCGGTCGACGCAGTGAATTTTACGACGTTTCCGTAAGCGTAAACTTGCCCCTGCTATATAAGGGGCAAGTTTACGAAGGTCCGTTGTATGCCATGTTAAGTATGGCGTCGGGTCAGCGTCGTCTTTTTCCGTCATTTATGTTGTTTTCCTAACTCGTTCGCGAATAGGACTTTACGTCAATGACGTTCACATCGGCATCATTGACGTCTTCCGTCATGAGCTGGAGCATGTGCACTGGGCTATTTTACGCCCGGCGCATGCGCAGTTTGATCGGCGCGGGGGCGTGTTTAATTTAAATACAAGCCGCCGCCTTTGAATTACGCGGCCTTACGCCGGTTCATTTACACTACGCCACCGCAAATTACAGAGCAAGTGCTTGGAGAATACGGCACTTGCTCCAGTAAATTGCGGCGGCGTAGTGTAAATGGCTTACGCTACGCCGCCGTGGATTCTACGAGAATCTGGCCCTCTGTATTTTTCTTTTGGCAGGTGTATGATTAGTAATATTGCAAGAACACTTTGGGGTTGATTTACGAAAGGCAAATAGACTGTGTACATTTGTAATTGCAATTGTAGCAGAGCTTAGTAAATGAGGTATAGCTCTGCTGACTTTCATCATCCAATCATGGGTAAGCAAAAATGCATTTTTCCCCCTTGCATGTGATTGAGTGTTCTTTGCAAAGTGAAGCTTTACCTCATTTACTAAACTCTGGAGCAACTGACCCTTCAGAGTGCACAGTGTATTTGCCCGTTATGCCAATCTCTGCCTGAGCAAAGGAATTCATAAGGTGGAGTGCTAAACAGAGCTGTCACGCCTAAAACTTTGTAGGTCCCTATATTTGTTTTATCATTTTGAGATGTCAGTATTGTAACAGTCTTTTTTCTATTTTAATCTTCAACAATTTTAGCGAAAGTGTGTAGTCTTATCTAAAACCTTCATATTGTTATTCACACTTCATATTTTCACTGATCTTCATTCTAAATATGTCAGCCGTGCATTAATACACCTGTCACTATTTTCCTCTCTTGTTCAACCTATTTACTGTCCAGTTATTGCAAATAAATTGACAGCGTTAGCTGACTATTCATTTTTTGCTGCTTCTCTTTATTTTCTTTAGTGGCTTGGGACAATTTGGCTGTTGTCAAGTATAGATAAACCAGCCTTTGGGTCAGATTTAGAGATTCAGAGTTTCAGAGTATGACCAGCAGTGAAGTTTTAAGTGATAGGGACAGAATTAAGAGATAAGAAATAGTTTACTGTGTGTGAGAACTTGAGCTCTGAAAATCAAATTATTTTCTTGACAGGGATTGCTGACTAAGCTAAATACCTTTTTTTAATTTACTGCTGTTAGTTTAGAAACTGTGTTGTATCTATAAGCTGAACTCTAGGCAAGCAACTAAAAGGGATGATAAATCCTTATGCCGCGTACACACGACCGTTTTCATGACGAGAAAAATGCAATTTTTTAAATTGGTTGTTAAAAACGGCCGTGTGTAAGCTACAGAGCTTTTTTTGTCGCTTTTCTCATCGTGAAAAACGTCTGTGTGTACGCTTTAACGACGGAGGAAAAAAGTGCATGCTCAGAAGCTAGTTATGAGAAGGGAAATTTGCATAATCCGCCCAAAAGTGTGGCGCCATTTGAATGGAACTTCCCCTTTATAGTGCCGTTGTACGTGTTGTACATCACTGCGCTTTGCTCAAGCATTTTTTGTCACGATCGTGTGTATGCAAGGCAGGCTTGAGAGGAATCACATCGAAAAAAAAACGTTGTTTTTTTTCCATGACGTGAAAAATGGTTGTGTGTACGCGGCATTACACAAGCGTAAAGCGTAAAGTGACTAGCCTCTGGTAATACATGGTAATGAAATAAAGCCTCCTACATAAGCTGTACCTGTTTATCTGCAGCATTGCTTCCTCTACAAGTACACACTTTAGTTTTCAATTCAATGAGGCATCTGATAGCACACACTTCACAGCACAGAGCTTGGAGCTGAGCATAATCTGAGACCTGAGTGGAGGGAAAGGACACAGCCCCCTCTAAATAGTATCACTGGGAAACTTGCACATCTGAGGCTATCAAACCCCTCAGAAGTGACTCATGCAGATAACAGAGGTAGGAGAGAGCACACAGTAACCACACTAGTACTATAGACTGAGGCATGTACACACTATATAAGGATATGCTTTTTTTCATTTTTCATTTTAGAGATTTACAACCACTTAAATCAAATGATTGAATACATACAAATGGGCTTTAAATGATTTGCAATTTTGTCCATTAATTGTTGACATTCACAAAGCTCTTTCATACAGCACATCTTTCTCTGGCAGGGAAAGGCACTCAATTTTGCTCTGCTACAGGTAAGAAACACTTACAGGTCTTGTCACTCTCCCAGTCTGTGACCTGACAATGAAATGGGAAACAGAAGAATGATAAGCTGATTTCCCCCCATTTTTTAGCTGTTACTTTAACCTTTGCTCTTCATGATGTCATGACATGTGGCTGGTATGAATAGGAAGGGTTTTAGGGTATATATGTTGCTCTGTTTCACTTTACTGTTGTCCTGAAGAAAATGAGCTTATGAAATAATGAAATAGACTTATCATTTTGGTTTTAGGTTTTAGGTTTTACTAAACACCCAGGTCCATTTCCTCTTGGATATGTATGCAGTGGCAACCATTGTGTCAGGGAAATGGCGGAAGAAGGTCTGACAATTCTGCCCCAAGATAATCATGCCTGCCATGGTGCATAGCGTGACTAATGTGGGCGGCACTTCCTCATTGTAACCTGAACAGGTCACATGCCTTACTTCCTGGTCTATTCAAGCCTGCTGCTGGAGCTGCTCATTTGCTGGATTACCTTCAGCTTCTCCTTGATCATGTGTATCCTGATTTAGCTTTTGTTATTGACCCGGCTTGCTCTGACCTGTGATCCTGATCTTGTGATTTACCCTTGGCTTGTACTTCTGACTTCTCTCTGGCTTGCTCCACCGTGTCTTGCCTTGGCTTGGCTCATCAAATCTGCTATAGATTCATATTTCTGTGTATGACCCCGGCAATCCAATCTCATCATCTGAACTGATCTTACTCTGTATGACCCCTGGCCCGGCTCTCATTTCTGTCTCCGGTTGCTACCCTGTCAAGCTTACCTGGTACTCTGCAAGCACAACAGCTTTACAGTTTATCCAGCCTGTTCTTGCTACATAACGGTGACCAGCTCATCTCATCTCAGTACCTGGAAAACCATGCTTCTCTGGGCACTGCTCTCCCTGTACCACTTTCAGGGAAGCGCTGCACTTAGCCTCAAGAGGAGCCCTCTCAGCATCTCGGCCTCAGACCTCGTACATGACACATTGATGCATTTGATATATATATATATATATATATATATATATATATATATAAAACTCAACGCGTGTGTGTGTGTGTGTATGTATGTATGTATGTATGTATGTATGTTCCAGCATCACGTCCAAACGGCTAAAGATATTAACATGAAACTTGGCACACATGTTACTTATATGTCAGCAACAAACATAGGATAGGTGGTTTAACCCTTACCCACCCCCATTTGCCATGGTCGGGGTTTTTCTTTAAAGTCCCATTCAACTCTATGGGAAATACATGTTACTTCATAACTTCCAAACGGCTGTAGATATTTCGATAACACTTGGTCACATGTTACTTATATGTCCACTTAAACTATAGGATAGTTAATTTATCCCTTAACTACCCCCATTTGTGAGGGTCTGGGTTTTTTGTTTAAAGTCCCATGCAAATCAATGGGAAATGTATGTTCCCACATAACTTCTGTACGCCTGGAGATATTTCAATAATACCTGGTACACATATTACTTATATGCCAAATAAAAATATATGACAGTTAAATGAACCCTTACCTACACCCTTATATAAAAGATGGGTATATTTATATTACTATGATTTTCTTCCCCAAAAAGGTTAAAATAGGAAGACCGGGCAACGCCGGGTATTCAGCTAGTAGTTATTAAAAGTAATGTGGGTGCATGTAAGGGGAAAAGCAGAAAGTGTTATTTAAATTTGCTAATGGTGTGTTTTCTAAAGCCTCGTACACACGATCAGTCCATCCGATGAGAATGGTCTGATGGACCGTTGTCATCGGTTAACCGATGAAGCTGACTGATGGTCCGTCGCGCCCACATCGTGTAACCGATCGTGTCAGAACGCGGTCACGTAAACCAATGGCGTCACCCTTGGGGCTGCTCTTGCTGATTCCGTGTTACCACGCGTGTTAGTAAAAGTTTGGTTTGAGCCGATTCGCGCTTTTCAGTCTCCGTGCTTTGCAGATAGTTTTCTCGAGTTCAGTTTGTGCTTGTGGGTTTGTATCTGTTTTTCAGTGCTTGCAGTCAGGTCGTATCTGTTTTGCAGTGCGTTCCTGTCCGCTCGATTTCTGTTTTTCAGTTCGTTCTTTTCAGGCCTTGCTGTACTATATATATATATATATATATATATATATATATATATATATATATATATATATATATATATATATATATATATATATATATATATATATATATATATATATTGGGGTGGGTTACTTCGCTTTCTTCTTTTGAAGTGTCCTGGAGTGATGTAAGGTGAGCTCCCAATAATCCACAAACACACTGAGGCTGCGTACACACGGTCGGACAAAACCGATGAGAATGGACCGAGATTCAGTTTCATCGGTCCAAACCGACCGTGTGTATAGCCCATCGGTCTGTTTTCCTTCGGTCCAAAATTTTAAAACATGCTTCAAAACCGAACCGATGGACTGCTGCCCGATCGGTCTAAACCGATGGTTAGTACAGAAAGCATTGGTTCAAAACCCACGCATGCTCAGAATCAAGTCGACGCATGCTTGGAAGCATTGAACTTCATTTTATTCAGCACGTCGTGTGTCTGACGTCACCACGTTCTGACCCGATTGGTTTTTTGAACGATGGTGAACGATGGTGTGTATGCATAACAGGCCGTCAGGCCACTTCAGCGGTGAACCGATGAAAGCGGTCCGTCGGACCATTCTCATCGGTTTGGATCGACCGTGTGTAAGCGTGTACCCTGATGAAGAGCAGGGATGCTCGAGACTGTACAGCAGCTGCTATCTTTATATGAATATCATTTTTGCAATTGGAGCACGTGTCCCCTTGTCGTCTCTCTCTCTCTCTCTTCTATATATTATATATATATATATATATATATATATATATATATATATATATATATATATATATATATATATATATATATATATATATATATATATATATATATATATATATATATAGATCATTTTTATAATGATGTGTCCCAGTTTGAGGAGATGTCCCTTTTAAAAGTATAGGACAGATAGAATAGGAGATTCCTTCATGTCTGTGAGCAAAAAGGTTGTCCCCAGGACAGGAAGTGAGTTTTTCTGACTGCTAGTAAAATTCAAGAACATCTTTGAGCTCTTTCCCTCACTTCCTGTCTGGCAAACCAATGTTCAAAGAAGAGAAAGTGAGGTAAAATCCCTCTAACCAATGGCAACAAAACCCAACAAAGATTCAAACCTTTCCCTATTCTAGTAAAGGTAAATCTCCTCAATGAGACAACAGGCAGCAATACACCTTGACAGGGGTTTTAACACTTTATCAGTCACTATTTTTATTGTTGTCTTCTGTCTTGAGAGATTTTCCCTTAACTTCTTGTTCGGCTTTACACCCATATAGACAGACAAGAGGAAAATCAGACAACAATAAAAACCTCACAGAAGTTTCTCACTCTAAAACCTAAAAAAAATGCATGGAGACTAAATGTTATGTATGACAAATTATTTGTGCACATGCTCTAAAACAGTTTTTAAAAAGGCTTTATTTTACTAAATGCTCTATTTTTTAATTTTTTTTTTGTCTGTGCTAGCAATGCTCCTACTTTTAATAGAATAATGCTCAATATACAGTAGGTATAGTAAATATATAGGTTAATTTTGTATAGATTTTTAACCATTTAAGACCCAGACCATTATGCAGGTTAAGGACCTTGCCCCTTTTTGCCATTCGGCACTGCATCACTTTAAGTGACAATTGTGCGGTCATGCGACGTAGCTCCCAAACAAAATTGGTGTCCTTTTTTCCCACAAATAGAGCTTTCTTTTGGTGGTATTTGATCACCTCTGCGGTTTTTATTTTTTGCGCTATAAACAAAAATAGAGCGACAATTTTGAAAAAAAAATCAATATTTTTTACTTTTTGCTATAATAAATATCCCCCAAAAAATATATAATTTTTTTTTCCCTCAGTTTAGGCCGATACGTATTCTTACACCTATTTTTGGTAAAAAAAAATCGCAATAAGCATTTATCGATTGGTTTGCGCAAAATTTATAGCGTTTACAAAATAGGGGATAGTTTTATTGCATTTTTATTGATAATTTTGTTTTACTACTAATGGCGGTGATCAGCGATTTTTTTCATGACTGCGACATTATGACGGACACATAGGAGGCGATGAAGGGGTTAAGTGTGACCTCATATTTGTTTCTAACTGTAGGGGAGCAGGGCTGGACGTGTGACGTCATTGATCGTCTTTCCCTATATCAGGGAACAGGCGATCAATGACACTGCCACTGTGAAGAACGGGGAAGGTGTGTTTACACACACCTCTCCTCGTTCTTCAGCTCTGGTGACCGATCGCGGGACACCGTGGTCCGTGGGTCCCGCGGTCACGGAGCTTCAAACCGAGTCGCGTGCGTGACCCCATGGCTGGGCTTAAAGGGTCACTAAAGGACTTTTTTTTTTTAGCTAAATTGCTTCTTTTACCTTACTGCAGTCCTGGTTTCATGCCCTCATTGTTCGTTATTGCTTTGAAGTTGCTGTAATTCTGCTGTGATCTCCACACTTCCTGGTTGCCTGTTTCCTTATAACCACAGTACTGGGAGCTTTTTTTACGGTGGTCTAAGCTGTCATTACTGTGTGTTTAAAACTTAACAGTACCAATCAGATTCATTTTAAAAACAAAACACTGCCCTGGATTTGTTTGTTTTTGTTCTGTGTGTCTCTCTAGTTCACAGGAACATGAAACCAGTTTAAAAGTGAAACTAACCTGCAGGCACATTATAGGATTGATTTTGATCTAATTGTAATAATTTTTAAAAGGAATCAGTTAACTTTTATGTCTATACCCTGTAAACAGTCATTTCAGCAAAACATTTTTTCTCCTTTAGTGACCCTTTAAAGAGTCACGTACAGGTACGTGATTGTGCCCAGCCGTGCCATTCTGCCGACGTATATCGGCGTGAAGGGGTCCTTAAGTGGTTAATTACAACATTTTCAGATATGCACAAATTGACAGTACTGAAAAATAAAGTTATAGACCCAAGATCATTTTTCAACATTTTCTACTGCAAACTATATTTTCCCTTCAGGGTCCTTTTATCTGTTTTTAATGTATCTCTTAACTTTTCTCTCTCTTGTAGAAAATATTTTTTTTTTCAATGCTCTTGAACAGACATCTTCTAAAGTAACATTAGGCTAAATCTTTACAAAGTATAAACTTATCAGATTTATCTCTTACAGCTTTTCTTAGCAAAGCATTTTAAATAGGTCTTCCCCTCTAGGTCTTTGTTGACGTGACTTTATAATAAGTATTTATAATAAAGAGTGAGTTTCCTTGGCTGCAATTTTAATGAAACATGATACTGCACCTGCATAATTAATAGCGGCAAATGCTTTTTTACATTTTAACCACTTGACCCGCCAATAGATTTACCCCCTTCTTGGCCAGGGCAGTTGTTTGTGATACGGCACTGCGCTATTTTAACTGACAATTGCATGGTCGTGTGACACTGTACCCAAACAAAATGTATGTCCTTTTTTTTTGTCACAAATGGAGCCTTTCTTTTGGTGGTATTTGTATTTGATCAACTCTGCTTTTTTTATTTTTTGCGCTATAAACAAAAAAAAGACCGACAATTTTGAAAAAATAAATAAATAAAATTTTCTGCTACAAAACATAGCCAATTAAAAAAAATCCAATGTATTCATCAATTTAGGCCAATATGTATTCTGCTACATATTTTTGGTAAAAAGAATCAGAATAAGTGTATATGGATTTTTTTGCACAAAAGTTATAGCATCTACAAACTACGAGGTTTTTTTTTTTTACTAGTAATGGCGACAAACAGTGGGACTGTGATATTGCAGCATTAACTGACACCTTTTGTTGACCAGTGACACGAATAGACTGAGCAGTGCTATAAAATATGCACTGTCACTGTACTAATGTCACTGGCTGGGAAGCGGTTAACATCAGGGGTGATTAAAGGGTTGACTGTGTGCCTAGCCTTTGATTTAGTGTAGTAGGGAGGTGCTTTTACTAGTGGAAGGCATGGATTGGTGTTCCTGCTTTACAGGAAGACAGGATCCATGCCTTCTGTACTCACAGATGAGCGATCTGCCTTTATTACATAGGCAGACTGCCGTTCTGCCTGTGTACCAAAGCATTGGTGGGTGTTGGCGGATATTGAGCCCACTGTACCCGTCAATCAGCTCCCGCTGTGTAGAATCACAGCTGGAGTGGGCCACCAGTGGCGCACATGCGCACCCAGGACTGGGAAGTGCCAGATAATGTACTAGGTATGTGATATGCACAGAGCCGCCGCTCTGCCACAGTAAATGCACAGTGGGCAGTTAGCAAGTGGTTAATAAGTAAAAAAAACATTTTGAGAGAAACAAAAAACATTTCTGACATCTTTGTAACTGCAGCCTAAGAACCTTTACTGCCATAGAATGTGAAGCATCAAATAAAAGCAAACTCTGCCTCCTGGGATACAGTGCAGCTACATATGTCACTTTCATTTATTTTAAAGTCAGTGTGTGTGTGTGTGTGTGTGTGTGTGTGTGTGTGTGTGTGTGTGTGTGTGTGTGTGTGTGTATATATTAGGGATGAGCTTCGTATTTGAGTCAAACTCATGTTCGACTCGAACACCGTATGTTTGATCGTTCGTCGAAATACGAATAAAGCGGGTCGTTCACGCCAAATTCGAGTTACGTTTCACAGACCATAATTCACTGCGGCATCGCTGGCTGATGATTGGCCAAGCATGCACTATGACCCGCATGCTTGGCCAATCACAGCTTGCAAAAAACAGAGAGCCATAATTGGCCAAAGCCAGGGTGGCTTTGGCCAATTATGGCTCAGGGGGTTTAGTACATGCCCCACACTATAAAAGGCCATCTGCAGGTCGGCCTTGTGTAGTGTGTTGCGGTGGTTAAGAGAGGACAGAGAGAGTGTCATTTTTTGCAGGTAGATAGAGCAGGCAGGCAGGCAGGCAGGAAGGCTAGTCAGTTAATGTTACAGTGTGTAGAGGATATATATACATCCCAGGTGTTGTACATATATTTATACACTGTATAGTTTAGCTAGATCAGTTCTTCCTAATTTACTGGCAGGCAGGTGATTGTGCTAGCTGCAGTATTCTTACGTGGTATATTGCCTGTGTCCTCTGTAGTTTGCACCTAAAGCTACTTGGTGTGTACTGGCCGTGTGCTCTGTAGTTTGCACCTAAAAATTCAGGAGCAGTGATTTTAATGATACTTAAATAAAAAAATAAAAAAAATGAAATATTCCTTTAAATATTGTACCTGCTGGGTGTCTACAGTATGCCTGTGAAAACGTCTTTGAGAACCCAGGTCTTGCCCGAGGGAACATGTATCAATGGAAAAAAAGTTTTAAAAACGATAGTTTTTTCAGTTGATACGTGTTCCTTAGGGCAAGACCCGGGGTCTCAAAGACGTTTTACGACAATAACTTGCATATTAGGCTTTAAAATTAGTACTTTTAAATTCGAACGTTCGAGTCCCATAGACGTCAATGGGGTTCTAAATGTTCAGGCGAACGTTCGGTCAGTTCGAAGGTTCTGGTGCGAACCGAACGGGGGGCGGGGGTGTTCGGCTCATCCCTAGTATATATTGGGTTGGGCATTTTGAGTGGGTAGCCCAACTAGACAAAAGGAACTGATGACCTAGGGGTGCTACTGACAAAATGGAGGTGAGACTCCATTTGTAAAACAAAGAGAGGGGAAGGGAGGGAGACAGCGTGATCACTCTAGTATAGCAAGTTCCAACAAGGTTTAATTACAAAGAAAAGTTAAATGTGAATACTCACAAAAGTATAACAACCACACACACACACACACACATATATATTGTGGCAGAGCGAGGCTCTGTCCCTATGAAAATGGGGTTAAAGTGGATACAGAGTTTGCATATCGGCAGATTGCAGAGCTACATAGCGTAGATTTTAAACAGAGAAAACTGCTCTTGCAGTTTTCTCTGGATCTTGCTATTTCTGGAAGATTCTTTGTAGTTCCTTCAGAGTCTTGGGTGGGACGGGATCTCCAACCCCGAGTCCGAGTCTTGTAGACAGCCAGCAGGGTGTGTGCCCAGGTGCACACAGTCCATATAAGTCCATATAATGAGGGGCTGGTGAGATTAGAAGGTGGAATTGAAACAATGGCTGCTAGTGAGAGTCTCTGTGTGAGCATAGATGCTGGGCCAGATTCACAAAGAGATACGAAGGTGTATCTCCTGATACACTGTCGTATCTCTGACTTAGGCCCGTCGGAACTATGCGACTGATTCATAGAATCAGTTACGCATAGATATGCCTAAGATCCGACAGGTGTAACTGTGTTACACCATCGGATCTTAACTGCAATTTAAAAATGGCCGCGGGGGGCGTTCTCGCTGATTTACATTGAGAAAAATGTAAATCAGCGAGATACGCCAATTCACGAACGTACGCAGGCCCGACACAGTGTTGTTACGACGTTTACGTAGCGGTTCTCCCGGCGTATACTTACCCCTGCTTCTATGAGGCGCAGCCAATGTTAAGTATAGCCGTCGTTCCCGCGTCGATTTTTTTTTACGTCGTTTGCGTACGCCGATTCTCTAATGCGCTGGACGCGAGATACGCACACGCCGAAACCAATGACGTCCTAGCGATGTCATTGGGAGCAATGCACGCCAGGAAAATTCACGGACGGCGCATGTGCATTTAAATCGGCGCTGGGACGCGCCTGATTTAAATGCTACACTCCCCCTAGCCACGGAATTTGAATTCCGCTGGGGGATTTACGATCCGCCGCCGCAAGTTTGGAGGTAAGTGTTTTGTGAATTACCCACTTGCCTCTCAAACTTGCGGCAGCGGATCTTAAATCACATATGTCACATGGATCTAAAGATCCACTGATCTATGTGAATCTAGCCCGCTGTGTGCATTAAGAAGTTCAAAGCTGTGTGCGTTGAAGGGCTTCAAGCTGTGTGCGTCCAAGGAGCCAGAAGCTGTGTGCATTGAGGGGCTTGAAGCTGTGTGCATTTAAAGGAGCCCAAAGACTGTATGCATCCATGACTGTGGGCCTGGAGGATCTGTTTTTTTCGAGGGACCAGTACCTATAGCAGCAGTGCTGTTGAAGAGTAGCCAGATGGGCTTGTATTTTTCAGTTATGTCTGAATGATGTTTAAACCCCTGCGTGGGATTCCTGAGTTTTGTTTTTGTTTTCTCATTTAAAGCGGGGTTCCGGGCATAATTTTATTTTTTTGCAAGCTAAAATTAATCACATTAAATAGTCCCTAAAACATATTAATTGCTCCCCAATCCTTTCAGAAATCATTGCAAACACTTGCCTTATATCCTCCAGCTCATGTTGTGTCTGTATGCACCATATGTGTGGGCATGTGAAGCCCAGTTCCTTTTCTTCCTGGTTTTTAGGAAGAGGTGCATGCTGGGCGATTTTTTGGCACAGTAATGCCTGGAAAATTAGGACAGGAAGTCGAACCACCTATGACCAGGAACTAGGCAGATTATGAAATCTGCCTAGTAACAGCCAGATAGAAGTGAGTCATTTTTTAATTATTTTTTACATTAAAGGCAAGCTATTAATAGAAAGTTAATTTTTAGGGTAGAACTTTGCTTTAATAAACGTGGGCTACTAGGCCCATAACTATAAATCCATCTCCATCCCTTCCCCTCTCTAGACCTATTTAGCCGGCATCTTTAAAATCAATTGGGATGATTTACTAAAACTGTAGCGTGCAAAATCTTGTACAGATCTGCATTTTTTTTTATAATCAAAATGTTCTTTTTTATTATTATTATTATTATTATTATTATTATTATTATTATTATTATTATTAACAGTAATCCATGCAACATTGTACATTCTTATATTCCATCATTTAAATACTAATCATCTTGAACATTGCAGGAAGATTCTACAGTTATCATATCAAAACCTTATCAATTATCCTAACCCCAAAAAAAATGCAGCGCTGGAAATAAATAGTGAGAAGACCGTGATGTCTATGTTCAACATACACAAATATGAATGTAAATAAGTGAATCCATAAAATTAAAAGTGATACCAAATATTATAGTGGAGGCACTATAGACCTTATTAAAAAAGTCAATGTCTATAAATGTATAAATCCACAAAAATAAACGTGAAAATAAGAGTCCATATACATAAACGTGGAAAGGGATGAAATCATCAATGAGAAATCGTAGTGACAAGACGCCCACGGTGATTCTAATTGGAATGTGATGATAGTGATAACGCCCGCCACCAAAGGGGAGGCTTACCGGATGCGATGGACCCAAGTGAGCTTATACCCAAAGGGTCAAATAGGCTTGTAAGCAGTACAGATGAGATGGTACAGGAACACACCAACGCAAACGGACAGCAAACAACGATAAGGTCTTCGCTTGGTATCAGGTGGAGGGGATAACCCCAGCTGGGAGATGGCTCATAAAGTTGGAAGAGATTTCAGTTAAGGATCTCAAACTTCAGACATCAAACACAGTAGTATCTCCACTCCCGGCCGAGAGCGGAGATGACGTTACCAACAGCTCACTTCCCTCACGTGTATCGTGGCTGTGCACGCCACTTAATCATAGGGTACCCTATGATTAAGTGGCGTGCACAGCCACGATACACGTGAGGGAAGTGAGCTGTTGGTAACGTCATCTCCGCTCTCGGCCGGGAGTGGAGATACTACTGTGTTTGATGTCTGAAGTTTGAGATCCTTAACTGAAATCTCTTCCAACTTTATGAGCCATCTCCCAGCTGGGGTTATCCCCTCCACCTGATACCAAGCGAAGACCTTATCGTTGTTTGCTGTCCGTTTGCGTTGGTGTGTTCCTGTACCATCTCATCTGTACTGCTTACAAGCCTATTTGACCCTTTGGGTATAAGCTCACTTGGGTCCATCACATCCGGTAAGCCTTCCCTTTGGTGGCGGGCGTTATCACTATCATCACATTCCAATTAGAATCACCGTGGGCGTCTTGTCACTACGATTTCTCATTGATGATTTCATCCCTTTCCACGTTTATGTATATGGACTCTTATTTTCACGTTTATTTTTGTGGATTTATACATTTATAGACATTGACTTTTTTAATAAGGTCTATAGTGCCTCCACTATAATATTTGGTATCACTTTTAATTTTATGGATTCACTTATTTACATTCATATTTGTGTATGTTGAACATAGACATCACGGTCTTCTCACTATTTATTTCCAGCGCTGCATTTTTTTTTTGAAGTTTGTTTGTAATTCTTTCCTTGGTTTCACTGGATTGTATGTAGCTGCTTGTCACCCTGATAGCGCAGATTTATTTTTTAATTTTTTCTTAATTATCCTAACCCCCCCTACAAAAAAGAAGAGAAGAAAAAAGAAAAAAAAAAAACAAGGAAGAAGAAAAAATGTCCATTCTCCTCCCCTCTTCCACACCCCCCCCCCTTGTTGTGGTGGGGGATGTCTGCCCCATCCCTTCGTTCCTCCCGAATTGTGTGTTCTCTTGCTAAGTCCTTTTGTACCCCGGAGGGTAGCAGAGGGGAAGAGAGAGGGAAAACCCACCGTCCTTTTTCCAAAGGACCGCTAATGGTCCTTGTGACTATTCTTATTTTTATGTTAAATATATATTCCTACTATTTAACTATTAATCAGTCGTGATTATGTGTATCGGCCCTCTTGGCCTTTCCCCAGAGTTGTGTAACAATGTGCAAGTGGTTGGAGACCACAAAAAAAAAGAAAACGAAAGAAAAAAAAGATTGAAACCCCACTAGTGGCCATGTTGTTTATATGGATATATAATTGTACCTTATAATGAAGAGATTATCTTCAACTGTGTCTACTTTCCAGTGATCCCTCTATTCTGCCTCCCACTCTAGGTTACTTACACATCTCCGCCACCCCCCCCCCCCCAAAATGACACCAGTGAGGTGAAAACACAGACAAAAAAAAAGGAAGACGAAGAAAAAAAGGTGAGGACGCTGACAGAGTTGGAGACGAGTGTGTCTACCCCCGCAGCTCGGCAAAGCAGAGAGCGGTAGGAGACACTATCCGCACACCTGTCATTTGAGCGATCATGGTATTTTATGACTAAAATGCTGATTATTTTATGTTCTATGTGAGTTTACATCTAGATGGATTTTGTATGAATTGGATTAAATATTTTAAATGGGATTACGCTATGTCCACCTCCTTTTTTTCCTATGGTGATCACTGAGCAATTAATTGATCCAGCTGAGGAGATATATACCAAGACTGATCCCTGATTGATTACTCTTATGCTGTTTTGTGATTGATTTCTGGTAAGATTTTTTCAAATAGGGGGCTGCTATGCACATCCCCCCTCTCTTTTCAGCACACGTGTGGTGGTGTAGTCTTCTGGCAACAAACAAGATTTCATCTTTAAAGTTCATATAGGAGTGGCAATGTTGAGAAATGAATATAGAAAAACACCTCGAACCAGTAGAAAAATTGGAGGCTTACCAGATGGCAAGCAATGTGTGCTTGCGACTGCAAACCCCAGTCAAGGCCTTTAAAATAGTCCTCACAGGGGAAGATGGAAAAGGAAGAGGATTCTTGAAGTCTCCACCGGAAGCCAAGTTAATGAGCCGTATCATAGGAAAAAATATTGCAATGGTGAAGTACGTTTAATCAGCACACATATAGGAAAAAAGTGACTTAAAGTACCACCATCACCAGCACCCTATAAATAGGAGGCTTACCAGAACGGATAGGAACAACAGCAAGTGGCTAAAACCCTAGCCTGGGCCTTTAATTCCTGGGCTGTAATGATAGTCCTACGTGTTCTCCGTGTTCAGTGGGTACATAAAGGAAGTGATAGAGCCCACATAGTGAAGTATGTTTAAACCATGCGTTTAATATTAAAAAGATTGCACTTACAGAGTAAATGAGAATAAAAACAGAGAGAAGCCGGCCGGCTCGGAACAAACGCCCGTCCACTCTACACAACACGTCCTGCGTCAGCACGCTACCTTCCCGACGCGCGTTTCGTCATAAAATGACGTCATCTGGGGCACGGGCGACGTGCTGACACATCGCAATAAATACAAAACAACAGAGCCAAGCCTCGATCTGATTCTATGGGCTAATTGACCGCTCATGGTGGCTGCGTTGGGACAAACCTAGGTTTGGGAAAAAACCGAATAACACAGGCCCTCTAGTGGTTGAATAAATTAAAACGACCAGAGCCTGTATTAAGTTTAGACTGAACTTGTATATTAACAAGCCATCTTGTGGACAAAATGGATATGTCAACAAAAGCTCTTAAAAAATAATTGAAGAATATCAAAGGAAGGAAACGTTAATCTTTAAAAAGGATCGTTTGGCCTTTCCAAAAATGCTAGGTTTCGTCTAATATAATTAGAGGAAAAATATATGTACATGCTCTAAGGTAAAAATAGGGCATGAAAAATTACAAAAATATATATTCAAAAACTTTGTGTTTTAATTGAACATAGTGAAAAATATGTGAAAACTAGATTCAGAGCATAAATATTTAAAATGCAGGCAAAATCTAGGATAAGTGAAGAATGACAATACCGAAATGAGAATAAATAAATTAAAATTATTGAGTGGGAAAAATGTGAAATATTTAAATAATTTTGATTATGATATGCTTACAAATTTAGGAAGCATAAATATTTATATGGTGAAAAAAATATATAAAAATATAAAAACGTAATATTTGATCATAAGTGAATGTGAGTAATAATGATTCTACAAAAAATTATTAATGTAGAATTGTGTAAAATTGTGAAAAATGAAAAATAAAATATAAGACTCCAAGAAAATCAAAATAAATTTAAAAATTTAAAAAAGGAGGCCCATTAGTGACCAGCTTCAAATAATAAAAAACAAATATATCTAAAATCGTGTATCTTATTAAAAATGTATATATAGACCCAGTGAGAGGCCAATATGAGGGTCCACCCATAGTTCAGATCGAGTTCACAGAAATATGATGGACCATACAATAAACATAAAAGAAATATTAAGAGTTGTCAATAAACGCGTTAACGTCAACCTCAATATTGAGACCATATGGGGTGTAACTTTTAATTTTATGTACCCATAGCATTTCTGATCTAGAGATGCTCCTCACTAGTGGGCTACCACGCCAATGGGGACTGTATCTATCAATCCCCAAAAAAATGGTCTTTGAGGGATCCCTATTATGTGCTAAGCGGTAGTGCTTAGATACTGAGTGGTTCAAGAAACCTGCTAAGATGTTTGTAATGTGCTCGTTGAGTCTTACTGATAGCGCTCTTTTGGTTCTACCCACATATTGGAGCCCGCAAGGGCATTGCAACAAATAGACCACCCCCTCAGTCGCACATGTGATGAAGGGTTTAATAGTGTGTTGTTCGCCTGTGACCGTGGAGGTGAAAGTATGCGTTCTTCTATGCATACAGCCACTAAGCGAACACACTCGACACTTCCTACACTGGTAGAAACCAGTGAAGGAATTGAGGAAGGTGGTTTTGATAATAGGTGGTTCAAGAACATTGGGAGCCAATTTATGTCTCAAGGCCGAACCACCCTTGAATATCACCTGAGGGTTATCAGGCAGAATAGGGCCTAGTATTGGGTCATTCTTAAGAATGTGCCAATGTTTTTTGAGCAGCTTTTTCACGCTAAAATGCTGGGTGGAGAAGGTGGTGATAAAAGGGACTACAGGTAGTCTACTAGTGTCACGTGGTTTGATCTCAAGTAAATGAGCTCTATCAACAGTCTTGACTTCCTCAAGTGTGGATGTCAAAGAGCTCAGACTGTACCCTTTTTCCAAAAATCTCTTGGTTAAAATAGCTGATTGTTCCAAGAAGTCGGTCTCATTAGAGCAATTGCGTTTAATACGCAAAAATTGACTTTTTGGCACCGATTTCAGCCAAGAGTTATGGTGACAGCTGTCAGTGGGGATGTAGGAATTTCTATCTGTCCCTTTAAAATAGGTACTTGTACAAAAAACCCCTGCCTGGACTGAAATTGTGAGGTCCAGGAAATTAATACTAGATTGGCTAGACTCAAAGTTAAGGTGAATACCCCTAGTATTGATGTTAAGAAATGTCATGAAGGATTGGAGTTCAACAAGGGGACCATCCCATAGGAGGAGGATGTCGTCAATGTACCTGGCCCACAACTTGAGTTGGGGAGGTTGGCAAACATAGACGACATCCTCCTCCCACATGGCCATAAACAAATTGGCCAAACTGGGGGCATATTTAGCCCCCATCGCCACACCTCTATCTTGCCGGTAGGATTGGTTTTGAAACCAAAAATAGTTTCTAGTCGCAGCAAAGTGTAAGAGTTCAAGTATGAAAACAATTTGCTCGTCAAAAAGGCCAGAATCACGTCTAAGATAGTATTCAACTGCCGACAGACCTAAATCATGGGGAATCACTGTGTACAGTGACGTTACGTCGGCAGTGACTAGCCACATATTGTCAGTAGGTGTGAGGCCAGATAATAAATTAATAACGTGCCGGGAATCCTTTAAATGGGACGGCATCTTCAAAACTAACGGTTGTAGAAAAAAATCAATATACCTGCCCACCCGGGATGTGAGGGAATCTATCCCACTCACAATAGGACGTCCCGGGGGGCAGGTAAGATTTTTATGGATTTTTGGTAAATAATATATGACTGGTGTTCTTGGAGCCTTTGGTATAAGATGGAGTTTCTCTTTTTTATTAAGAATACCCTCTTTATAACCCTTGGAGATAAGTTTATCAAGTTGTTTGAGATAAGAATGTTTAGGATCGCAAGCTAAAGGTGTATAGGTATCCCTGTCACCCAATATTTTATACATCTCAAGAAGATAGTCTGTCCTGTTGAGGATGACAATGCCTCCTCCCTTGTCCGCAGGTCTAATGACGATCTGCTTATTCTCACATAAGGAGTCAAGGCCAGTTTTTAGGGTGTGGTTAGACTGTATCTTTTTAATGGGAAGCCTGTCCAAGTCCTTGAGGACAATGTCCCTAAAGACTTTAATAGAAGGAGCCATAGTGCCTGGAGGATTATATAAAGAGGCATTAGAAAGGCCTGTATGTAAAAAGCCATTAGTAGTAGATTGATCATGGACAATGGGGTTAGATAGCATATATCTTTTAATATTTAGTTTACGAATAAACTTATGCGTGTCCATGTAAGTTTCAAATTTATTTAGTTTACGTGGCAACACAAACTTCAACCCTTTGTCTAAAATAGATTGCTCATCTTTATTGAGGATGACAGTACTAAGATTGAAGATACCTGAGGGGGTTAGATTCTTTGCCTTTTTTGATCGTAACCTTCTTCCCCCTCTGACTCCTCTAGGAGGTCTCCGGCTCGTTTGATACCCTGGCTGGGTCTGTGAAAACCCCACTGTTGGGGGTCCTGACCGAAAGAGCCTGGACCACCGTATGGGTATTGGCCATTAGGAGGTGGAACTTGGGGTAATGGATTAGCTCCCCTCATGTTACCATGATAAGGGGTAATCTCTTTGCCAAAAAGGTCAGCAGGACCTTCTTTATCCCGAAGAGGGATGGCTAATGGCTTTTTACATACAGGCCTTTCTAATGCCTCTTTATATAATCCTCCAGGCACTATGGCTCCTTCTATTAAAGTCTTTAGGGACATTGTCCTCAAGGACTTGGACAGGCTTCCCATTAAAAAGATACAGTCTAACCACACCCTAAAAACTGGCCTTGACTCCTTATGTGAGAATAAGCAGATCGTCATTAGACCTGCGGACAAGGGAGGAGGCATTGTCATCCTCAACAGGACAGACTATCTTCTTGAGATGTATAAAATATTGGGTGACAGGGATACCTATACACCTTTAGCTTGCGATCCTAAACATTCTTATCTCAAACAACTTGATAAACTTATCTCCAAGGGTTATAAAGAGGGTATTCTTAATAAAAAAGAGAAACTCCATCTTATACCAAAGGCTCCAAGAACACCAGTCATATATTATTTACCAAAAATCCATAAAAATCTTACCTGCCCCCCGGGACGTCCTATTGTGAGTGGGATAGATTCCCTCACATCCCGGGTGGGCAGGTATATTGATTTTTTTCTACAACCGTTAGTTTTGAAGATGCCGTCCCATTTAAAGGATTCCCGGCACGTTATTAATTTATTATCTGGCCTCACACCTACTGACAATATGTGGCTAGTCACTGCCGACGTAACGTCACTGTACACAGTGATTCCCCATGATTTAGGTCTGTCGGCAGTTGAATACTATCTTAGACGTGATTCTGGCCTTTTTGACGAGCAAATTGTTTTCATACTTGAACTCTTACACTTTGCTGCGACTAGAAACTATTTTTGGTTTCAAAACCAATTCTACCGGCAAGATAGAGGTGTGGCGATGGGGGCTAAATATGCCCCCAGTTTGGCCAATTTGTTTATGGCCATGTGGGAGGAGGATGTCGTCTATGTTTGCCAACCTCCCCAACTCAAGTTGTGGGCCAGGTACATTGACGACATCCTCCTCCTATGGGATGGTCCCCTTGTTGAACTCCAATCCTTCATGACATTTCTTAACATCAATACTAGGGGTATTCACCTTAACTTTGAGTCTAGCCAATCTAGTATTAATTTCCTGGACCTCACAATTTCAGTCCAGGCAGGGGTTTTTTGTACAAGTACCTATTTTAAAGGGACAGATAGAAATTCCTACATCCCCACTGACAGCTGTCACCATAACTCTTGGCTGAAATCGGTGCCAAAAAGTCAATTTTTGCGTATTAAACGCAATTGCTCTAATGAGACCGACTTCTTGGAACAATCAGCTATTTTAACCAAGAGATTTTTGGAAAAAGGGTACAGTCTGAGCTCTTTGACATCCACACTTGAGGAAGTCAAGACTGTTGATAGAGCTCATTTACTTGAGATCAAACCACGTGACACTAGTAGACTACCTGTAGTCCCTTTTATCACCACCTTCTCCACCCAGCATTTTAGCGTGAAAAAGCTGCTCAAAAAACATTGGCACATTCTTAAGAATGACCCAATACTAGGCCCTATTCTGCCTGATAACCCTCAGGTGATATTCAAGGGTGGTTCGGCCTTGAGACATAAATTGGCTCCCAATGTTCTTGAACCACCTATTATCAAAACCACCTTCCTCAATTCCTTCACTGGTTTCTACCAGTGTAGGAAGTGTCGAGTGTGTTCGCTTAGTGGCTGTATGCATAGAAGAACGCATACTTTCACCTCCACGGTCACAGTCGAACAACACACTATTAAACCCTTCATCACATGTGCGACTGAGGGGGTGGTCTATTTGTTGCAATGCCCTTGCGGGCTCCAATATGTGGGTAGAACCAAAAGAGCGCTATCAGTAAGACTCAACGAGCACATTACAAACATCTTAGCAGGTTTCTTGAACCACTCAGTATCTAAGCACTACCGCTTAGCACATAATAGGGATCCCTCAAAGACCATTTTTTTGGGGATTGATAGATACAGTCCCCATTGGCGTGGTAGCCCACTAGTGAGGAGCATCTCTAGATCAGAAATGCTATGGGTACATAAAATTAAAAGTTACACCCCATATGGTCTCAATATTGAGGTTGACGTTAACGCGTTTATTGACAACTCTTAATATTTCTTTTATGTTTATTGTATGGTCCATCATATTTCTGTGAACTCGATCTGAACTATGGGTGGACCCTCATATTGGCCTCTCACTGGGTCTATATATACATTTTTAATAAGATACACGGTTTTAGATATATTTGTTTTTTATTATTTGAAGCTGGTCACTAATGGGCCTCCTTTTTTAAATTTTTAAATTTATTTTGATTTTCTTGGAGTCTTATATTTTATTTTTCATTTTTCACAATTTTACACAATTCTACATTAATAATTTTTTGTAGAATCATTATTACTCACATTCACTTATGATCAAATATTACGTTTTTATATTTTTATATATTTTTTTCACCATATAAATATTTATGCTTCCTAAATTTGTAAGCATATCATAATCAAAATTATTTAAATATTTCACATTTTTCCCACTCAATAATTTTAATTTATTTATTCTCATTTCGGTATTGTCATTCTTCACTTATCCTAGATTTTGCCTGCATTTTAAATATTTATGCTCTGAATCTAGTTTTCACATATTTTTCACTATGTTCAATTAAAACACAAAGTTTTTGAATATATATTTTTGTAATTTTTCATGCCCTATTTTTACCTTAGAGCATGTACATATATTTTTCCTCTAATTATATTAGATGAAACCTAGCATTTTTGGAAAGGCCAAACGATCCTTTTTAAAGATTAACGTTTCCTTCCTTTGATATTCTTCAATTATTTTTTAAGAGCTTTTGTTGACATATCCATTTTGTCCACAAGATGGCTTGTTAATATACAAGTTCAGTCTAAACTTAATACAGGCTCTGGTCGTTTTAATTTATTCAACCACTAGAGGGCCTGTGTTATTCGGTTTTTTCCCAAACCTAGGTTTGTCCCAACGCAGCCACCATGAGCGGTCAATTAGCCCATAGAATCAGATCGAGGCTTGGCTCTGTTGTTTTGTATTTATTGCGATGTGTCAGCACGTCGCCCGTGCCCCAGATGACGTCATTTTATGATGAAACGCGCGTCGGGAAGGGTAGCGTGCTGACGCAGGACGTGTTGTGTAGAGTGGACGGGCGTTTGTTCCGAGCCGGCCGGCTTCTCTCTGTTTTTATTCTCATTTACTCTGTAAGTGCAATCTTTTTAATATTAAACGCATGGTTTAAACATACTTCACTATGTGGGCTCTATCACTTCCTTTATGTACCCACTGAACACGGAGAACACGTAGGACTATCATTACAGCCCAGGAATTAAAGGCCCAGGCTAGGGTTTTAGCCACTTGCTGTTGTTCCTATCCGTTCTGGTAAGCCTCCTATTTATAGGGTGCTGGTGATGGTGGTACTTTAAGTCACTTTTTTCCTATATGTGTGCTGATTAAACGTACTTCACCATTGCAATATTTTTTCCTATGATACGGCTCATTAACTTGGCTTCCGGTGGAGACTTCAAGAATCCTCTTCCTTTTCCATCTTCCCCTGTGAGGACTATTTTAAAGGCCTTGACTGGGGTTTGCAGTCGCAAGCACACATTGCTTGCCATCTGGTAAGCCTCCAATTTTTCTACTGGTTCGAGGTGTTTTTCTATATTCATTTCTCAACATTGCCACTCCTATATGAACTTTATTTCTGTGGATGCATTAGGGCTGCAACTATTCTCCTTTTTAATATCGCATTGATTTGAGATATTGACTTCAGAATTTTATATATTTCTCAAAATTATTGCTTAGATTTATTATTTTTAGCGCAACAACCTTTTTTCCTCTGTTCTATGCTGTTGTGTTTTGTATTAACACTCCGCTGTTGCAGCTTTATTAGCAATTCATTGTTAGTGTTTTTTAATATTTCCTAGCGCGGTATTTTTCTTCCTTTGTTCCAAGATTTCATCTTTGTTCTTTGGGACTAATTGGACTTTAACTCGTTTTCTTTTACAAATCTTTGGAATGTGTTAACACATGATATGGACAGAAATTAGACTATTTATATGTTCGTTTTGTATGCACATATATACATAAGCGCTGCCTGGTTGATATTTATATCCTTTTGTGGATCTATATTTACCCTGAAGAAAAAAGTTTAATAATTTTGTCTTGGCGACAGTGTACCACCTCTATACTCATTCTGCTTTAAAGCCCTCCTCTCCCGTATTCCCCCCTCTCCACTTCGCCTCCCCATACCCCTCCCCACTTCCCCGTGATTGCCCTCCCTTTCTCTCTCCTAGGTCGGAGCAGACATCCTACTCCACATTATCAAGGCTGTTCAAAACAAAAACACACACACAAGGGGGATCCCGGGAAGAAAGAAAGAGGGGGAGAGAAGGAAAAAAAAAAAAAAAAAAAAGGAGAAAAAAAGAAAAAACCTAGATACATCAACTCTGGTCAATGATCATGTTCTAGCTCCTTATTCATCATATTTTAAACCATCTATGACTACCCTGGGGGCCACACGTAGCTATTACGCTCCCTGCTTTCCTGCTCCATTTCTCTTGTCCTTAGCCCATTTCTGGTGCATACTGTATCCATTCTGCCCATGTCGTCTCAAATTCCCCTTGTTTATCCTTCACTACTTGAATCCACCTTTCAGCTTCCATTATCCGATTAACCTCCTTTTTCCAGTCTGCTAGATTTGGGCAGGTAATCTGTTTCCAAAATCTGGGGATTAATAATTTCGCTGCATTTTGTAAGTGTGGTGTAATACTCTTCCTGTAGATTTTAATAGGGCCATGTGTTCCATGGAATAGGAAGCATAGGGGCGTAAACTCCACAGGTATAGGGGTCAACCTCTCAATCCATGGTGCAATTGCTTCCCAGAATATTTTAATCCTGGGGCACTCCCACCATAGGTGGAGAAATGTACCCCTCTGCTCACACCCTCTCCAACACCGGGCATCTGCCGCTGGGTACATCTGGTTTAACCTTACTGGTGTCCTATACCACCTTGTCATAAATTTATAGGCCATTTCCTGAACATACAAGCTTATCGATGTGGAATAAGTTGATTTAATCATTTTTTTTATTTGTTCGTCTGACAGTACCTTATCTAATTCTTTTTCCCATTCCCTGATATAGTATGGTACTTTACTCTTTTTGGAACTTTGTATCAATCTGTACATCTGGGACAACAGATGCTTAGCGTCCCTTAGTTGCACACATTGACCCTCGAACACCGTAATTGAGTTTAATGATCTCAGTGGGGGTTCCATCTTGTTAAAAAATCCTGTCATTTGATAATATCTCCATCTTGCTGTGGGTATGTTCCCTAGAGCTGTGACCAAGTCCGGATCGGTTGCTCGGGTTCCATTCAGGGCGAATTTGCCATATATGGCGTCTCCCCCCCAGCCCCATGCCCCCAGGATTCCCCCCCGCTCCCCCGGTGTAAACCATGGGAATCCCTCCAGTGGAGCCATTCTCCCATTTTATTCAACCTGTCCCATATTAACAAGGAGTTGAGGGTTAAGGGAGATGTCCACTTCGAAAATCCTCTTGATATACTCGGGATCCAGGGGGCACCCGCCAAGTCCCTCCCTGCCATTGTCTTTTCTAGTGGGACCCACATTTTATTAGCAGAGTCATGGCACCAATTCAGAATTCAAACCAACGACATTGCCTTATAGTATACCGATATGTCTGGCAGCCCCATTCCCCCCTCTACCTTACATCTACGCAAGATGTCATAGGCCAGCCTTGGTCGTTTGTCATTCCACACGAAAGCTACGAATACCTTTTGTATCTGTTTAAAAAAAAAATTCTGGTACTTTGATAGGAACTGTATGTAATATGTATATAATTCTAGGTAATATACACATTTTAATAGCACTCAATCTTCCAAACCATGTCAGATAATATCCTGTGCACTTCTTTAGATCCCCCGCAATCCTAGTCAGTAGGGGTACATAATTAAGGTTATATAACATTTTTTGATCCGCGGCGATATGAAGCCCCAGATAGAACAAGGAATCTTTCTTCCATACAAAGGGGTACGCCCTCCTCAGTATCCTCGCTATCTCTTGCGGTACATGGCTAGGGAGAAGTATTGATTTTTCGAAGTTGATTTTAAAATTGGATAGATATCCATATCTATCCACTTCCTGCATTAGAGCTGTTAGGGATGTCTGTGGTTTTAAAAGATAGAATAGCAAGTCATCAGCATATGCCGATACTTTATGTTCCCCGTCCCCAATACATGTCCCTGCTATTTCCCCGTTACTTCTAATCCTACAAAGAAATGGTTCTAATATTAAAGCAAACATTACAGTAATGGTGAAAGTGGACAGCCCTGTCTCGTTACGTTTTGTATATTAAGGTAGTCCGATATTGTGCCATTTACTTTGACTCTTGCTCTTGGGCCCGCATATAGGGCCAGTATCCATCCCATCATACGGTCTCCCAGGCCCACCCCCCTCAGAACTTTACTCATAAAACCCAAATTCACCCTATCAAAGGCTTTTTCAGCGTCCATTGATAGCATGATCTTTGGGGTTTTCTCTGGCCCATATTGCATCCAATGAAGAAGGTGAAGTGCCCGGATGGTTTTATCCCTTGCCTCCCATCCTTTCACAAAGCCTGTCTGATCTGGGTGAACTAAAGCCCCAATATTCTCTTGTAATCGCTGAGCTAGGATTTTGGCCAACAGTTTAGTGTCTGAGTTGAGCAGTGAAATAGGCCTATAGTTGGCACAGTTTTGGGGATCGTTCACTTATTTTGGAATTACAGTAATATACGCCAACAGGGCTTCTGGAGGCAGTGGATTAGTTGTATTAATTGTGTTAAAGTAATTACACAGCGGTTTTATCAGCTCTGACAAGAATTTTTTATAATAAGTATTTGTCAATCCATCTGGACCAGGACTTTTCCCTGTCGGCAAGGCTGTTATTGCTGCCACTGTCATGTCATGTCTGACTAGAGCTCTGCTCTGTGAGGGGGAGAAAGCCGCTGGATAGAGATAGTCCGCCGACACAAAACTGTCAGAACAGAGGTCTTGAGTATCCAAGAGGTGAGGGGAACATTTTTGAAACAAAATGGTACTCGGAGGAGCCCACAATAAAACTAAAAAGAGCCCCAAAAGTGGCACACATGCGCAGAGTACCTCACAGAAAAAAGCTCCAGTCTCCTCAGGCAAATTCACCTCAGAGAAGAGGAACAAGCCTAAAATGTCACAAACTATCTCCCCAGGAGACTCTGACTCAGAGGCTGAAATCTCCCTGTCACACACATCGTCACAATAAACAATGGTTCCCTTAAATATTTTAAAACAATTTGAAAAAATGCTTCACAAAGCACTGACACAATCCTCAGAGCAAATTACTACCAACCTAACAAAGGAAATCAGAGAATTGGGACACCGCACTGCTGCACTGGAACTTAAAGTTGAAGAAATAGAAAATACTACACAAGATTACCTGTCAGAAATGGAAAATCTGAAAGAAGAAAATATCACACTCCAGAAAACATTAGAGGACTTTGAAAATCGCTCCAGAAGGTCTAACTTGCGCTTCAGAGGTATACCTGAATCTGTCATAGACCTACAAGCAACAATAACAGCGCTATGCCAAGAATTACAACCAGGTATATCAATTGAATGACTGGAGATGGACAGAGTACACAGGGCCCTTATGCCCAAAAAAAATGGATGGCCCTCCTCGTGACATAATAGCAAATTTCCACTTCTACCGGTCAAAAGAGCAACTTTTAAATGCAGCCAGAGAACAAAATAATCTAATGTTTCAAGGACACAATTATCAGGTCTTTGCAGATCTATCACAATTAACTATTTCTAAAAGAAGGGCAATGAAGCCACAGTTAATGGAACTCCAATGCCACAACATCAAATACCAATGGGGTTTCCCATTCGCCTTACGTTTCACACACCATGGAACCAAAATCTCCTGCAGAACAGCTGAAGAGCTCCAAAAAGCTCTCAATGACCTCAATTTGATAGATAGGAATGCTGCAGCAACAATTACGCGAAGAAGATCAGCCTCAGCATCATCTATACATAATGCATCTCAATCTGAGGCAAGAAATGGAAACACCCATTCACACAAAAGAGAACGATTCGCACCCTCATCCCAAGGCCAAGATGACTCGATGGACTGACAGAACTTTACGACGACACCCCTCTAACTGATAAGGCTGCAGCAGCATTCTGTAGTAAAACAGCAATGCAACAACTGCTGAAACAACCTTCTTCACTTAAAACTTAACATTCTTTCTGACCTATCAGTAAACATCCCAAACCTTGGGGGCATTGTTAACCTCAATACATTTATAAAACTTTAACGAAAATTACCTAGACTTATGGAACAAACTTTCCATCTTGCAATAATTTTATTTTTATTTTTTATTTATTTGTATCTTACTAATTTTGCCTTAATCTTATATAAGATTGAAATGAGCTAATGATAAAACAAATGGAAATTAGCTAGCAAAACTTTAAAATTTTTGCTTAAATAACATCTTATGGGAGATCAGCAATGTAATTAATTGCTGAACTAATCTCCTCTACATAATTTTCAAAATTGTCTCTGACCTAGTATTAAGCTATCTAACTTTAGAGGCAATTCTGGTCCTCATTTATTATAAAACGTTAATGGAACTTGCCTAATTAATGGATCCATTGCTCTGTTTCACAATATTTTTATTTTTATTATTTTTATGTTATAACTAAAATAAGCTTGTTGACACTTTCATTACCCTTTTTGGCTATATGGCCTTTATTGCAGTTAAACTGTTAATGAATCTTTTTCTAATAGGTATTTTTATAAAGTTACCAGCGTTGAAAATTGTTCCTACAACTATAAGTTTAACTTTATTTTTTTCCGCTTATCTGAAACGTATAGTAATCGAGCAATTACAGTCCCACTGGTTAATACACATCTTGGTGATATTACTTTAATGAAATATCAGGTTTTGTTAGTATCAGCCCACTTGATGAACTTCCTGACTCCCCCCCCACACGTTATACTCCATTACCTCCTCTTACACAGAGGAACGTCCAATACTGTAGGTGACCGCGATATTGTGTCAATCTCCTCCCTTTCTCTGTAAGATTGACCACCTACGAGCCCCATCGCGGGAGCCAGCACCGAGCCGGCTCGCCGCGATGGGAACAAGCCGTCATAGAAGCGACGGGGATCCGACTTGGATTCCCGCCAATTCTAGCCGCGGCGTTTGGTAGGAATCATGAGGGGGAACTCCACGTCAAATTTTAAATAAAAAAACGGCATGGGTTTCCCCCCAGGGGCATACCAGGCCCTTAGGTCTGGTATGGATTGTAAGGAGAACCCCCCTAGGTGCATGTGGGTCCCGGAGCATGATGGGACTGTGACGCCATAAGAGGCCTATATAAAGCGGTGTGGTATGGATTGTGGGGGACCCCATGCATTTTTTTGGGCGTAGGGGGTTCTCCTTACAATCCATACCAGACCTAAGGGCCTGGTATGCCCCTGGGGGGGAACCCATGCCGTTTTTTTTATTTAAAATTTGATTCATACCAAACGCCGCGGCTAGAATTGGCGGGAATCCAAGTCGGATCCCCGTCGCTTCTATGACGCGCTCGCTGGAATGTGCTTTTTCTATTCCAGCGAGATGTCGGCACCATGTCGCAGAGAATCAGCGCGATGCCGCCGTGCTGGAAAGAACATTCTCGGCGACAGGTATTGTACACTTAACACAAGATCCTACTAAACATACGTTGTCAGGACCTATAATTTCATACATTTGGGCTATTGATTTTTATTTTTTCTTAAAAAAGCGGATTCCCTGTGCACAGATGTTACATGTGCCTCCGCTTGCTTTCCTCTGGTCCTCGCAGAAATATGCGGGGATTAGACGAAAGCCCCCTACTTCTAAATCTTCATATGTCTATATCAATCTAATGACTTTTATTTTTTCTTTTGTTTTGTTTATTCCTTTTTATGACAGATTGTACTGGATTTTCTTTCCTAACAACTTCAACTAAATCCGCGTGGATCGAGCCGAGTAGCCACTACCCTGGAACAATTGGTAAGTGTGGTTTGCTGTTTCGGTTGCCATGGCCCCCTTAAATATTATATCCCTTAATGTCCAAGGCTTCAATGTGCCGCAAAAAAGGACGAAAGCTTTCCGATCTTTCCAAGCCAAAAAAGCACATATTGTGTGTCTACAAGAAACTCACTTTACTCCAGCCTCCACTCCTAAATTTTATAGTACCTCATACCCACAAGTATACACCGCTTCGGCACCCACCAAACAACATGGCACACTCATTGCATTCCACCGTAATACACAATTTACTTTAGATTACGAAATCAAAGACCCAGAGGGTTGCTACCTAATTTTAACAGGGTATATTATGGATATAGCTGTAACTGTGATTTCATACTATGCCCCCAACCACCAATCTTTACCCTTTCTTTCACACCTCTTCCAAGTTATTAATTCACATAAAATGGGTTCACTATTTGTATGTGGAGACTCCAATCATGTCCTCCTCCCATTTCTGGACAAAACCCCGTACTCCCCCCCACGTTATCAAGCCAGTAGATCCCTCGCTCAACTTCTTAATAGATACAAACTAATCGATTCCAGGAGAGATTCCAACCCAACGAAAAGAAACTATACATATTTCTCAAACCCACACCAAACATTCAGCCGTATAGATCACATATTTGTAATGATAGGAATGGTGCCTGAATTGATAGTCTCCAATATTATCCCTATCCCCTGGTCAGACCACAACGCAGTCTTTACCTCAATAGCATCTATTTTACCTAGAGCACACGACCGCACCTGGTACCTGCCAGATGTACTACTTAAACATCCTTCATATTGCTTGCCAATTGAGAAAGCTTTAGTGGAATACCTAGAACATAATACAAATGCTGAAATCCCTTTTCTCACACTTTGGGAAGCTCACAAACCGGTTCTAAGAGGAGTACTCCAACAACAACTAGGGGTACTCAAAAGAGAACCCATAGCACTTGCACGACACTTAGAAACTGAGTTTAATACATCATACATAGATTTTCAAAATAACCCCACTCCCAAAGCGAAAGTGTGTCTCGTCTTGAATACGACCTATTCCTTTCAGAATCCGCCAACAAATCAATACACAGTACCAAACATGCATTTTATATGAAATCCAATAAAAACAGGTACTTTCTTAGCACGAGCACTGAAATCTATCAATAAATCTTTCAAACCTATAAACCTTAAATTGGCCAACAACGCATACACCAGTAACCCCCTCAAAATTGTAAAAAAATCAGTACCTTAAAACATGATATACAGAGACAAATAAACTTAATATAAATGTGGCTGACTTCTTCTTTTCAAATATCAATCTTCCCCAGATGTCTGAATCTCAAAGACAGTCACTAGAAGAACCCATTAATGGTGAAGATGTGATAGCAACAATCAAAACATTAAAAACTAGAAAAGATACAATTTCTGGGGAAATTGTGTGGCGTGGTCTTGCCTCCACCAATACTCCTGACTGGAGACGGTGCCCCTGGAGATGTAAATGTGATCCAGTTTGGTCCATTGCCCCATCAAAAACTGCTCCATCAAAAACTACCCCATCAAAATTGCACCATCAAAACTGCACCATCCTATTTGCCCCATCAAAAACTGGTTGCTATGGAGGGTTTCTATGGACTGGTTGCTATGGAGGGTTGCTATGGACTGGTTGCTATGGACTGATGGCTATAGACGGGTTGCTATGGACGGTTGCTATGGCATGGTTGCTATGGCATGGTTGCTATGGCATGGTTGCTATGGAGTGGTTGCTATGGAGGGTTTCTATGGACTGGTTTCTATGGACTGATGGCTATGGACGGGTTGCTATGGACTGGTTGCTTTGGAGGGTTGCTATGGACTGGTTGCTATAGACGGTTGCTATGGAGTGGTTGCTATGGTCTGGTTGCAATGGACTGGTTGCTACGGTCCGGTTGCTACGGTCCGGTTGCTATGGACTGGTTGCTATGGAGTGGTTGCTATGGAGTGGTTGCTATGGAGTGGTTGCTATGGAGTGGTTGCTATGGAGTGGTTACTATGGACTGGTTTCTATGGACTGATGGCTATGGACTGATGGCTATGGACGGTTGCTATGGACTGGTTGCTATGGACTGGTTGCTATGGACTGGTTGCTATAGACGGTTGCTATGGAATGGTTGCTATGGACAGTTGCTATGTACTGGTTGCTATGGACTGGTTGCTATGGACTGGTTTCTATGGACTGATGGCTATGGACTGGTTGCTATGGACTGGTTGCTATGGACTGGTTGCTATGGACTGGTTGCTATGGACTGGTTGCTATGGACTGGTTGCTATGGACTGGTTGCTATGGACTGGTTGCTATGGACTGGTTGCTATGGACTGGTTGCTATGGACTGGTTGCTATGGACTGGTTGCTATGGACTGGTTGCTATGGACTGGTTGCTATGGACTGGTTGCTATGGACTGGTTGCTATGGACGGTTGCTATGGACTGGTTGCTATGGACTGGTTTCTATAGACCGTTGCAATGGAGTGGTTGCTATGGAGGGTTTCTATGGAGGGTTGCTATGGAATGGTTGCTATGGACAGTTGCTATGGACTGGTTGCTAGGGACTGGTTGCTAGGGACTGGTTGCTAGGGACTGGTTGCTAGGGACTGGTTGCTAGGGACTGGTTGCTATATGCAGAGCATGCAGAAGTTACGCAGAGCCAAAAAAAAAAACTGAGCCATATCACCTCACAGTGTGTGGGAGGAGCTATAGAAAGCCCTCACAGATGTGTGTATGAAGGTTTTTACCTCAGCGTCTCCTAGGAAACCAATGTAAACATATGCAAGCAGCCTCTACCAGGCGTCTCAAACTGGCGGCCCTCCAGCTGTTGCAAAACTACAAGTCCAATGTGGCATTGCAAGAATCACAGTTACCAGCACAGGCAGAGGCATGATGGGACTTGTAGTTTTACAACAGCTGGAGGGCCACCAGTTTGAGACCCTTGCGAGTCTAAGCAGAGGAAACTTCCCTCAGGCTTGTGTGGGAGGAGCCAACTCACCTCACAGCTGTTTGTGAGGTGTTATTAAACTCCTCAGCGTCTCCTAGGAAACCAATTGTTTGGTTTGCAGCCTCTCTGTAAACAGCAGAAATTGAGGATTTTTTTAATACATGTCCTGTTCAAATGGTTGTATTTTAAAAACTATAAATCGTACAGCGAATATCTTTATATTTTACGAATCACAAGACCCAGACCTACATTTTGATGTATAGTATGTCTCTGAAATAATAAAATTGAAGGCACAGTTGCAGTTTACAAATTCCCCAGCAAGTTTTAGTTTTCTAAACCTTGACCTCCATTGACTTCCATTGAAATAATGGATGGTGTAGGTTGCAAACAAATTATCATATTGTGAAAACGGTTTGGTCAATCACTTAGCCGTGAACACGTGTGGTGGCAGCAGGGATAGCTGAACGTTTTGATATAAGATTTGTGTAGGTCGGCTTGAAAATGAGGGAGTGGTCGCAGTTTACAAATCATGTGCTGATTTTTCCGTTTTTGACATTTCACACTCTAGCTCTCCCCATTCATTCCTATGGGAAAATTTTGCCGCAAAAATGACGATATTTCGCGAACGATTCAGCTAAACTTTCCACAAAGTAATAGCCCACTGCTCGGGAACAATCCCCACGATTCGATATATTACTCGTCTATGTAGTGTAAAAACTGTGGGAGGAGTTAGGGGGGCAAATTTGGCTATAAGAATAATAATAATATATATGTGAGATAACAATAAGTGATCTTGCTATGCAAGACCACTTAATAAATGGGTTCTCTGCTCTGTACTATCGAACCTTCATTGACACTATCTACCCCCTATTAGCAAAAGCTTTTAATGACTTACTACAAAATAAATCTTTTAGACAAGAATCACTATTTGCTACAATATGCTATGATTCCAAAACCGTTATCTGATGACACCCTTAGCACAAATTATCGCCACATCGCCATGCTTAATATAGATATTAAGATATTAGCCAAAATATTAGCAGCCTGTCTTAATTAGATTATCGGCACGCTCATACACAAGGACCAGGTCGGCTTCATGCCCTCACGCCAAGCGGGGGACAACGTACGCAGAGCAGTCCTCTTGGCTCATATTGCTAAGACGTGCAGAATCCCAACCTGCTTCCTCTCATTGGATATTAAAAAAGCCTTTGACTCTGTCTCATGGCCCTACCCTGCAGAAATAGGGCTTCGGCCCTAACTTCACCAACTGGGTTATGGCTTTATACAACAAACCTAAAGCACACGTAAAGTATGCCGGATATAAATCAGACCCCTTTATCATAGAGAGAGGCACGCATCAAGGATGTCCTCTACCCCCCTTATTATTTGCCCTACTCATTGAACCATTGGCACAAAAGATTAGATCTGACCCCACTATAACTGGTATTGAACTTGGTGGATATCAGCACAAACTGTCTATTTGCAGATGATATCCTCTTATTTCTTTCATCACCCCAAGTATCTGGCCCAAATCTCGTCCCCATACTCAGTAAATTTGCAGAATTTACTTGTCTATCCATAAATCCTAAAAAATGTTTAGCGCTAAACATATCCCTTTCTGAATTGGAATTGAGATCTGCAAAAACTGGCCTCCCTTTCACATGGAATAGCAAATCAATTTCATATTTAGGGATACATCTCACATCATCCTTATCGGACTTATTCTCACTTAATTATCCCCCAATTCTGAAACAGTTATCAAATCTAATATAATCATGGTCCCATCTCCCGCTATTGTGGTTTGGATGATTAAATGCTGTCAAAATGACATTATTACCGAAACTTTTATATTTAGAGTCTTACCAATTTACATTCCAGCTTATTATCTGCGAATAATACAAAGAAAATCACTGTCATTTATATGGGGATCCACCAAACCACGGATACAAACGCATACACTCTATCTCCCTAAAATTAGCGGCGGTTTAGGATGCCCTAATTTTGCCTATTACTATAGAGCAGCACACGTAGCTAGTCTTACTAAATACCAGACATACCAAGAAACCCTGTTATGGGTGTCTATAGAAGCCATTGAGTGTGATCCTTTCCCAATATCTAACTTATTATGGATGTCACCAAAAGACCGTAAAAAACTAGGAAAATCTATAACTAACTAGACATTTCATTTCCCTTTGGGATAGATTCAAGACAAATAATTCACATCAATCCCTACACAACCTTTTACTGTCATTTTATAAAAACCCATCTTTCTATCCTGCATGGATATCCCCTAAATCCTTTAAAGAATGGGCATCCAGGGGTGTCTTATATATGTACACATTTTTGCATGCCTCGTCATTTATCACCTTCCCATCCCTATGTGAAAAATATGATCTTCCGCAATCAGAGTTGTTTAGATATTTACAAAAAAAAAAAACTTTTTTACACCTCTATTGAACACTACAACTTCATTGACACAACTGTCCAGTTTCGAAGACATATGTCAAAAAGACCCCCATGCCAGAGGTGCAATATCCACTATATATTTGCATATGCTGATCCATTCCTGTAGAGATAAACCATCTTATGTTGGGAAGTGGGAGGAGGACTTGGAACGTACACTAGAGATTTCAGAATGGAACCAAATATGGTCAACAACTAAAACAGCTTCCCCCAACATAATAGCTAGTGAAGCCAACTACAAGGTACTGACTAGGTGGCACCTGGTACCAGCCAGGGTAGCCAAATATGTGCAGAACTACCTGCCACAATGTTTTCTAGGGTGTACAGATTTGGGCACATATCATATTTGGTGGTCATGTCCTAAAGCACAAACATTTTGGAAAGGTATATTTAAAATTGTAACTAAATTACTAGGGAAAACAATCCTTCCTGATCCTGCAATGGCACTACTCAACTTAAAACCAGACTCTATTTTACATACTCAATTCAAATTGCTGGTGCAACTCTTCACAGCAGCCAAACAGACACTAGCAACATTTTGGAAATCACCTAAATTGGTTTTACATGAAGCTATAGCCAAGATGAATTATACCATGACCCAAGCCAAGATGGCTGCTATTGAATTGGACATGATCCCCAAGTTTGAGAGGATGTGGCAGCCCTGGATTGCATAAATGATGCCAACCTTGAACAATAGAGTACTACTGCCATGGTAGCTGAATCAGTGTGTTATATATGCCATTGTTCAACATCTCTTGGATTGGAGCGGTGGCTCTTGGCTCGACCACGTGGACCCCCCCTTATGGTTCCAGTACTCTTTTTCTCCATTTTATGTTCTTATAGTTATTGCTATTAATTTCTTTTTTTGTTTTTCTCTGTTATTTGCTATTTTACTATTATGATTTTGAAGCTCCCTTTGTATTGTTAATAACTCTTTGCTTCACAGAGGACAATATATATGTCAGTAGCTACTGTACTAATAACTACATAAAACCTCTAAACATAATAATCTTAATGTCATTAGTGACTAAATAGTATACCATATACTTTGTCCACAAATATTTACTTTGTATATTTACATATTAAAATAAGGATATTTGAGCTTCTCTATTTTCAATGTATTTAATGTATTCCCTGTAATGTGTATTACACCTTTGTAAAAAAAAACTATGGGGATAATCCACAAAAGGGATACGCCGGCGTATTTACTGATACGCCGTCGTATCCCTGTTTCTATCTTTGGAACTGATCCACAGAATCAGTTTCCAAGAGATAGACAGAAGATCCGACATGTGTAATTGAATTACACTGTCGGATCTTAAGGATGCAATTCTAGGCCGGCCGCTAGGTGGCGAGGCCATTGCGGCCGGCCTAGAATATGCAAATGAACACTTACGCTCCGACGGGCCCGTCGCTCTAATGCTACGTCGTTTACGTCGAGTTACGCCGTGTAAAAATAGGGCTGAGCCCTATTAAGTATGGTCGTCGTTCCCGCGTCAAAAATTCAAACTCTACGTCGTTTGCGTAAGACGTCCGTGAATGGTGCTGGACGCCATTTACGTTACCGTCTAAGCAAATGACGTCGGAGCGACGTCAGTTAGCGCAATGCACGTCAGGTAAGTTACCCGGCGGAGCATGCGCAGTACGTCCGGCGCGGGAGTGCGCCTAATTTAAATGGGACTCGCCCCATTTGTGTATGTTGAACATAGACATCACGGTCTTCTCACTATTTATTTCCAGCGCTGCATTTTTTTTTTGAAGTTTGTTTGTAATTCTTTCCTTGGTTTCACTGGATTGTATGTAGCTGCTTGTCACCCTGATAGCGCAGATTTATTTTTTAATTTTTTCTTAATTATCCTAACCCCCCCTACAAAAAAGAAGAGAAGAAAAAAGAAAAAAAAAAAACAAGGAAGAAGAAAAAATGTCCATTCTCCTCCCCTCTTCCACACCCCCCCCCCTTGTTGTGGTGGGGGATGTCTGCCCCATCCCTTCGTTCCTCCCGAATTGTGTGTTCTCTTGCTAAGTCCTTTTGTACCCCGGAGGGTAGCAGAGGGGAAGAGAGAGGGAAAACCCACCGTCCTTTTTCCAAAGGACCGCTAATGGTCCTTGTGACTATTCTTATTTTTATGTTAAATATATATTCCTACTATTTAACTATTAATCAGTCGTGATTATGTGTATCGGCCCTCTTGGCCTTTCCCCAGAGTTGTGTAACAATGTGCAAGTGGTTGGAGACCACAAAAAAAAAGAAAACGAAAGAAAAAAAAGATTGAAACCCCACTAGTGGCCATGTTGTTTATATGGATATATAATTGTACCTTATAATGAAGAGATTATCTTCAACTGTGTCTACTTTCCAGTGATCCCTCTATTCTGCCTCCCACTCTAGGTTACTTACACATCTCCGCCACCCCCCCCCCCCAAAATGACACCAGTGAGGTGAAAACACAGACAAAAAAAAAGGAAGACGAAGAAAAAAAGGTGAGGACGCTGACAGAGTTGGAGACGAGTGTGTCTACCCCCGCAGCTCGGCAAAGCAGAGAGCGGTAGGAGACACTATCCGCACACCTGTCATTTGAGCGATCATGGTATTTTATGACTAAAATGCTGATTATTTTATGTTCTATGTGAGTTTACATCTAGATGGATTTTGTATGAATTGGATTAAATATTTTAAATGGGATTACGCTATGTCCACCTCCTTTTTTTCCTATGGTGATCACTGAGCAATTAATTGATCCAGCTGAGGAGATATATACCAAGACTGATCCCTGATTGATTACTCTTATGCTGTTTTGTGATTGATTTCTGGTAAGATTTTTTCAAATAGGGGGCTGCTATGCACATCCCCCCTCTCTTTTCAGCACACGTGTGGTGGTGTAGTCTTCTGGCAACAAACAAGATTTCATCTTTGTTCTTTGGGACTAATTGGACTTTAACTCGTTTTCTTTTACAAATCTTTGGAATGTGTTAACACATGATATGGACAGAAATTAGACTATTTATATGTTCGTTTTGTATGCACATATATACATAAGCGCTGCCTGGTTGATATTTATATCCTTTTGTGGATCTATATTTACCCTGAAGAAAAAAGTTTAATAATTTTGTCTTGGCGACAGTGTACCACCTCTATACTCATTCTGCTTTAAAGCCCTCCTCTCCCGTATTCCCCCCTCTCCACTTCGCCTCCCCATACCCCTCCCCACTTCCCCGTGATTGCCCTCCCTTTCTCTCTCCTAGGTCGGAGCAGACATCCTACTCCACATTATCAAGGCTGTTCAAAACAAAAACACACACACAAGGGGGATCCCGGGAAGAAAGAAAGAGGGGGAGAGAAGGAAAAAAAAAAAAAAAAAAAAAGGAGAAAAAAAGAAAAAACCTAGATACATCAACTCTGGTCAATGATCATGTTCTAGCTCCTTATTCATCATATTTTAAACCATCTATGACTACCCTGGGGGCCACACGTAGCTTTTACGCTCCCTGCTTTCCTGCTCCATTTCTCTTGTCCTTAGCCCATTTCTGGTGCATACTGTATCCATTCTGCCCATGTCGTCTCAAATTCCCCTTGTTTATCCTTCACTACTTGAATCCACCTTTCAGCTTCCATTATCCGATTAACCTCCTTTTTCCAGTCTGCTAGATTTGGGCAGGTAATCTGTTTCCAAAATCTGGGGATTAATAATTTCGCTGCATTTTGTAAGTGTGGTGTAATACTCTTCCTGTAGATTTTAATAGGGCCATGTGTTCCATGGAATAGGAAGCATAGGGGCGTAAACTCCACAGGTATAGGGGTCAACCTCTCAATCCATGGTGCAATTGCTTCCCAGAATATTTTAATCCTGGGGCACTCCCACCATAGGTGGAGAAATGTACCCCTCTGCTCACACCCTCTCCAACACCGGGCATCTGCCGCTGGGTACATCTGGTTTAACCTTACTGGTGTCCTATACCACCTTGTCATAAATTTATAGGCCATTTCCTGAACATACAAGCTTATCGATGTGGAATAAGTTGATTTAATCATTTTTTTTATTTGTTCGTCTGACAGTACCTTATCTAATTCTTTTTCCCATTCCCTGATATAGTATGGTACTTTACTCTTTTTGGAACTTTGTATCAATCTGTACATCTGGGACAACAGATGCTTAGCGTCCCTTAGTTGCACACATTGACCCTCGAACACCGTAATTGAGTTTAATGATCTCAGTGGGGGTTCCATCTTGTTAAAAAATCCTGTCATTTGATAATATCTCCATCTTGCTGTGGGTATGTTCCCTAGAGCTGTGACCAAGTCCGGATCGGTTGCTCGGGTTCCATTCAGGGCGAATTTGCCATATATGGCGTCTCCCCCCCAGCCCCATGCCCCCAGGATTCCCCCCCGCTCCCCCGGTGTAAACCATGGGAATCCCTCCAGTGGAGCCATTCTCCCATTTTATTCAACCTGTCCCATATTAACAAGGAGTTGAGGGTTAAGGGAGATGTCCACTTCGAAAATCCTCTTGATATACTCGGGATCCAGGGGGCACCCGCCAAGTCCCTCCCTGCCATTGTCTTTTCTAGTGGGACCCACATTTTATTAGCAGAGTCATGGCACCAATTCAGAATTCAAACCAACGACATTGCCTTATAGTATACCGATATGTCTGGCAGCCCCATTCCCCCCTCTACCTTACATCTACGCAAGATGTCATAGGCCAGCCTTGGTCGTTTGTCATTCCACACGAAAGCTACGAATACCTTTTGTATCTGTTTAAAAAAAAAATTCTGGTACTTTGATAGGAACTGTATGTAATATGTATATAATTCTAGGTAATATACACATTTTAATAGCACTCAATCTTCCAAACCATGTCAGATAATATCCTGTGCACTTCTTTAGATCCCCCGCAATCCTAGTCAGTAGGGGTACATAATTAAGGTTATATAACATTTTTTGATCCGCGGCGATATGAAGCCCCAGATAGAACAAGGAATCTTTCTTCCATACAAAGGGGTACGCCCTCCTCAGTATCCTCGCTATCTCTTGCGGTACATGGCTAGGGAGAAGTATTGATTTTTCGAAGTTGATTTTAAAATTGGATAGATATCCATATCTATCCACTTCCTGCATTAGAGCTGTTAGGGATGTCTGTGGTTTTAAAAGATAGAATAGCAAGTCATCAGCATATGCCGATACTTTATGTTCCCCGTCCCCAATACATGTCCCTGCTATTTCCCCGTTACTTCTAATCCTACAAAGAAATGGTTCTAATATTAAAGCAAACATTACAGTAATGGTGAAAGTGGACAGCCCTGTCTCGTTACGTTTTGTATATTAAGGTAGTCCGATATTGTGCCATTTACTTTGACTCTTGCTCTTGGGCCCGCATATAGGGCCAGTATCCATCCCATCATACGGTCTCCCAGGCCCACCCCCCTCAGAACTTTACTCATAAAACCCAAATTCACCCTATCAAAGGCTTTTTCAGCGTCCATTGATAGCATGATCTTTGGGGTTTTCTCTGGCCCATATTGCATCCAATGAAGAAGGTGAAGTGCCCGGATGGTTTTATCCCTTGCCTCCCATCCTTTCACAAAGCCTGTCTGATCTGGGTGAACTAAAGCCCCAATATTCTCTTGTAATCGCTGAGCTAGGATTTTGGCCAACAGTTTAGTGTCTGAGTTGAGCAGTGAAATAGGCCTATAGTTGGCACAGTTTTGGGGATCGTTCACTTATTTTGGAATTACAGTAATATACGCCAACAGGGCTTCTGGAGGCAGTGGATTAGTTGTATTAATTGTGTTAAAGTAATTACACAGCGGTTTTATCAGCTCTGACAAGAATTTTTTATAATAAGTATTTGTCAATCCATCTGGACCAGGACTTTTCCCTGTCGGCAAGGCTGTTATTGCTGCCACTGTCATGTCATGTCTGACTAGAGCTCTGCTCTGTGAGGGGGAGAAAGCCGCTGGATAGAGATAGTCCGCCGACACAAAACTGTCAGAACAGAGGTCTTGAGTATCCAAGAGGTGAGGGGAACATTTTTGAAACAAAATGGTACTCGGAGGAGCCCACAATAAAACTAAAAAGAGCCCCAAAAGTGGCACACATGCGCAGAGTACCTCACAGAAAAAAGCTCCAGTCTCCTCAGGCAAATTCACCTCAGAGAAGAGGAACAAGCCTAAAATGTCACAAACTATCTCCCCAGGAGACTCTGACTCAGAGGCTGAAATCTCCCTGTCACACACATCGTCACAATAAACAATGGTTCCCTTAAATATTTTAAAACAATTTGAAAAAATGCTTCACAAAGCACTGACACAATCCTCAGAGCAAATTACTACCAACCTAACAAAGGAAATCAGAGAATTGGGACACCGCACTGCTGCACTGGAACTTAAAGTGGAAGAAATAGAAAATACTACACAAGATTACCTGTCAGAAATGGAAAATCTGAAAGAAGAAAATATCACACTCCAGAAAACATTAGAGGACTTTGAAAATCGCTCCAGAAGGTCTAACTTGCGCTTCAGAGGTATACCTGAATCTGTCATAGACCTACAAGCAACAATAACAGCGCTATGCCAAGAATTACAACCAGGTATATCAATTGAATGACTGGAGATGGACAGAGTACACAGGGCCCTTATGCCCAAAAAAAATGGATGGCCCTCCTCGTGACATAATAGCAAATTTCCACTTCTACCGGTCAAAAGAGCAACTTTTAAATGCAGCCAGAGAACAAAATAATCTAATGTTTCAAGGACACAATTATCAGGTCTTTGCAGATCTATCACAATTAACTATTTCTAAAAGAAGGGCAATGAAGCCACAGTTAATGGAACTCCAATGCCACAACATCAAATACCAATGGGGTTTCCCATTCGCCTTACGTTTCACACACCATGGAACCAAAATCTCCTGCAGAACAGCTGAAGAGCTCCAAAAAGCTCTCAATGACCTCAATTTGATAGATAGGAATGCTGCAGCAACAATTACGCGAAGAAGATCAGCCTCAGCATCATCTATACATAATGCATCTCAATCTGAGGCAAGAAATGGAAACACCCATTCACACAAAAGAGAACGATTCGCACCCTCATCCCAAGGCCAAGATGACTCGATGGACTGACAGAACTTTACGACGACACCCCTCTAACTGATAAGGCTGCAGCAGCATTCTGTAGTAAAACAGCAATGCAACAACTGCTGAAACAACCTTCTTCACTTAAAACTTAACATTCTTTCTGACCTATCAGTAAACATCCCAAACCTTGGGGGCATTGTTAACCTCAATACATTTATAAAACTTTAACGAAAATTACCTAGACTTATGGAACAAACTTTCCATCTTGCAATAATTTTATTTTTATTTTTTATTTATTTGTATCTTACTAATTTTGCCTTAATCTTATATAAGATTGAAATTAGCTAATGATAAAACAAATGGAAATTAGCTAGCAAAACTTTAAAATTTTTGCTTAAATAACATCTTATGGGAGATCAGCAATGTAATTAATTGCTGAACTAATCTCCTCTACATAATTTTCAAAATTGTCTCTGACCTAGTATTAAGCTATCTAACTTTAGAGGCAATTCTGGTCCTCATTTATTATAAAACGTTAATGGAACTTGCCTAATTAATGGATCCATTGCTCTGTTTCACAATATTTTTATTTTTATTATTTTTATGTTATAACTAAAATAAGCTTGTTGACACTTTCATTACCCTTTTTGGCTATATGGCCTTTATTGCAGTTAAACTGTTAATGAATCTTTTTCTAATAGGTATTTTTATAAAGTTACCAGCGTTGAAAATTGTTCCTACAACTATAAGTTTAACTTTATTTTTTTCCGCTTATCTGAAACGTATAGTAATCGAGCAATTACAGTCCCACTGGTTAATACACATCTTGGTGATATTACTTTAATGAAATATCAGGTTTTGTTAGTATCAGCCCACTTGATGAACTTCCTGACTCCCCCCCCACACGTTATACTCCATTACCTCCTCTTACACAGAGGAACGTCCAATACTGTAGGTGACCGCGATATTGTGTCAATCTCCTCCCTTTCTCTGTAAGATTGACCACCTACGAGCCCCATCGCGGGAGCCAGCACCGAGCCGGCTCGCCGCGATGGGAACAAGCCGTCATAGAAGCGACGGGGATCCGACTTGGATTCCCGCCAATTCTAGCCGCGGCGTTTGGTAGGAATCATGAGGGGGAACTCCACGTCAAATTTTAAATAAAAAAACGGCATGGGTTTCCCCCCAGGGGCATACCAGGCCCTTAGGTCTGGTATGGATTGTAAGGAGAACCCCCCTAGGTGCATGTGGGTCCCGGAGCATGATGGGACTGTGACGCCATAAGAGGCCTATATAAAGCGGTGTGGTATGGATTGTGGGGGACCCCATGCATTTTTTTGGGCGTAGGGGGTTCTCCTTACAATCCATACCAGACCTAAGGGCCTGGTATGCCCCTGGGGGGGAACCCATGCCGTTTTTTTTATTTAAAATTTGATTCATACCAAACGCCGCGGCTAGAATTGGCGGGAATCCAAGTCGGATCCCCGTCGCTTCTATGACGCGCTCGCTGGAATGTGCTTTTTCTATTCCAGCGAGATGTCGGCACCATGTCGCAGAGAATCAGCGCGATGCCGCCGTGCTGGAAAGAACATTCTCGGCGACAGGTATTGTACACTTAACACAAGATCCTACTAAACATACGTTGTCAGGACCTATAATTTCATACATTTGGGCTATTGATTTTTATTTTTTCTTAAAAAAGCGGATTCCTTGTGCACAGATGTTACATGTGCCTCCGCTTGCTTTCCTCTGGTCCTCGCAGAAATATGCGGGGATTAGACGAAAGCCCCCTACTTCTAAATCTTCATATGTCTATATCAATCTAATGACTTTTATTTTTTCTTTTGTTTTGTTTATTCCTTTTTATGACAGATTGTACTGGATTTTCTTTCCTAACAACTTCAACTAAATCCGCGTGGATCGAGCCGAGTAGCCACTACCCTGGAACAATTGGTAAGTGTGGTTTGCTGTTTCGGTTGCCATGGCCCCCTTAAATATTATATCCCTTAATGTCCAAGGCTTCAATGTGCCGCAAAAAAGGACGAAAGCTTTCCGATCTTTCCAAGCCAAAAAAGCACATATTGTGTGTCTACAAGAAACTCACTTTACTCCAGCCTCCACTCCTAAATTTTATAGTACCTCATACCCACAAGTATACAACGCTTCGGCACCCACCAAACAACATGGCACACTCATTGCATTCCACCGTAATACACAATTTACTTTAGATTACGAAATCAAAGACCCAGAGGGTTGCTACCTAATTTTAACAGGGTATATTATGGATATAGCTGTAACTGTGATTTCAAACTATGCCCCCAACCACCAATCTTTACCCTTTCTTTCACACCTCTTCCAAGTTATTAATTCACATAAAATGGGTTCACTATTTGTATGTGGAGACTCCAATCATGTCCTCCTCCCATTTCTGGACAAAACCCCGTACTCCCCCCCACGTTATCATGCCAGTAGATCCCTCGCTCAACTTCTTAATAGATACAAACTAATCGATTCCAGGAGAGATTCCAACCCAACGAAAAGAAACTATACATATTTCTCAAACCCACACCAAACATTCAGCCGTATAGATCACATATTTGTAATGATAGGAATGGTGCCTGAATTGATAGTCTCCAATATTATCCCTATCCCCTGGTCAGACCACAACGCAGTCTTTACCTCAATAGCATCTATTTTACCTAGAGCACACGACCGCACCTGGTACCTGCCAGATGTACTACTTAAACATCCTTCATATTGCTTGCCAATTGAGAAAGCTTTAGTGGAATACCTAGAACATAATACAAATGCTGAAATCCCTTTTCTCACACTTTGGGAAGCTCACAAACCGGTTCTAAGAGGAGTACTCCAACAACAACTAGGGGTACTCAAAAGAGAACCCATAGCACTTGCACGACACTTAGAAACTGAGTTTAATACATCATACATAGATTTTCAAAATAACCCCACTCCCAAAGCGAAAGTGTGAATCGTCTTGAATACGACCTATTCCTTTCAGAATCCGCCAACAAATCAATACACAGTACCAAACATGCATTTTATATGAAATCCAATAAAAACAGGTACTTTCTTAGCACGAGCACTGAAATCTATCAATAAATCTTTCAAACCTATAAACCTTAAATTGGCCAACAACGCATACACCAGTAACCCCCTCAAAATTGTAAAAAAATCAGTACCTTAAAACATGATATACAGAGACAAATAAACTTAATATAAATGTGGCTGACTTCTTCTTTTCAAATATCAATCTTCCCCAGATGTCTGAATCTCAAAGACAGTCACTAGAAGAACCCATTAATGGTGAAGATGTGATAGCAACAATCAAAACATTAAAAACTAGAAAAGATACAATTTCTGGGGAAATTGTGTGGCGTGGTCTTGCCTCCACCAATACTCCTGACTGGAGACGGTGCCCCTGGAGATGTAAATGTGATCCAGTTTGGTCCATTGCCCCATCAAAAACTGCTCCATCAAAAACTACCCCATCAAAATTGCACCATCAAAACTGCACCATCCTATTTGCCCCATCAAAAACTGGTTGCTATGGAGGGTTTCTATGGACTGGTTGCTATGGAGGGTTGCTATGGACTGGTTGCTATGGACTGATGGCTATAGACGGGTTGCTATGGACGGTTGCTATGGACTGGTTGCTATGGCATGGTTGCTATGGCATGGTTGCTATGGAGTGGTTGCTATGGAGGGTTTCTATGGACTGGTTTCTATGGACTGATGGCTATGGACGGGTTGCTATGGACTGGTTGCTATGGACTGGTTGCTTTGGAGGGTTGCTATGGACTGGTTGCTATAGACGGTTGCTATGGACTGGTTGCTATGGTCTGGTTGCAATGGACTGGTTGCTACGGTCCGGTTGCTATGGACTGGTTGCTATGGAGTGGTTGCTATGGAGTGGTTGCTATGGAGTGGTTGCTATGGAGTGGTTACTATGGACTGGTTTCTATGGACTGATGGCTATGGACGGTTGCTATGGACTGGTTGCTATGGACTGGTTGCTATAGACTGATGGCTATGGAATGGTTGCTATGGACAGTTGCTATGTACTGGTTGCTATGGACTGGTTGCTATGGACTGGTTTCTATGGACTGATGGCTATGGACGGGTTGCTATGGACTGGTTGCTATGGACTGGTTGCTATGGACTGGTTGCTATGGACTGGTTGCTATGGACTGGTTGCTATGGACTGGTTGCTATGGACTGGTTGCTATGGACTGGTTGCTATGGACTGGTTGCTATGGACTGGTTGCTATGGACGGTTGCTATGGACTGGTTGCTATGGACTGGTTTCTATAGACCGTTGCAATGGAGTGGTTGCTATGGAGGGTTTCTATGGAATGGTTGCTATGGACAGTTGCTATGGACAGTTGCTATGGACTGGTTGCTAGGGACTGGTTGCTAGGGACTGGTTGCTAGGGACTGGTTGCTAGGGACTGGTTGCTAGGGACTGGTTGCTATATGCAGAGCATGCAGAAGTTACGCAGAGCCAAAAAAAAAAACTGAGCCATATCACCTCACAGTGTGTGGGAGGAGCTATAGAAAGCCCTCACAGATGTGTGTATGAAGGTTTTTACCTCAGCGTCTCCTAGGAAACCAATGTAAACATATGCAAGCAGCCTCTACCAGGCGTCTCAAACTGGCGGCCCTCCAGCTGTTGCAAAACTACAAGTCCAATGTGGCATTGCAAGAATGACAGTTACCAGCACAGGCAGAGGCATGATGGGACTTGTAGTTTTACAACAGCTGGAGGGCCACCAGTTTGAGACCCTTGCGAGTCTAAGCAGAGGAAACTTCCCTCAGGCTTGTGTGGGAGGAGCCAACTCACCTCACAGCTGTTTGTGAGGTGTTATTAAACTCCTCAGCGTCTCCTAGGAAACCAATTGTTTGGTTTGCAGCCTCTCTGTAAACAGCAGAAATTGAGGATTTTTTTAATACATGTCCTGTTCAAATGGTTGTATTTTAAAAACTATAAATCGTACAGCGAATATCTTTATATTTTACGAATCACAAGACCCAGACCTACATTTTGATGTATAGTATGTCTCTGAAATAATAAAATTGAAGGCACAGTTGCAGTTTACAAATTCCCCAGCAAGTTTTAGTTTTCTAAACCTTGACCTCCATTGACTTCCATTGAAATAATGGATGGCGTAGGTTGCAAACAAATTATCATATTGTGAAAACGGTTTGGTCAATCACTTAGCCGTGAACACGTGTGGTGGCAGCAGGGATAGCTGAACGTTTTGATATAAGATTTGTGTAGGTCGGCTTGAAAATGAGGGAGTGGTCGCAGTTTACAAATCATGTGCTGATTTTTCCGTTTTTGACATTTCACACTCTAGCTCTCCCCATTCATTCCTATGGGAAAATTTTGCCGCAAAAATGACGATATTTCGCGAACGATTCAGCTAAACTTTCCACAAAGTAATAGCCCACTGCTCGGGAACAATCCCCACGATTCGATATATTACTCGTCTATGTAGTGTAAAAACTGTGGGAGGAGTTAGGGGGGCAAATTTGGCTATAAGAATAATAATAATATATATGTGAGATAACAATAAGTGATCTTGCTATGCAAGACCACTTAATAAATGGGTTCTCTGCTCTGTACTATCGAACCTTCATTGACACTATCTACCCCCTATTAGCAAAAGCTTTTAATGACTTACTACAAAATAAATCTTTTAGACAAGAATCACTATTTGCTACAATATGCTATGATTCCAAAACCGTTATCTGATGACACCCTTAGCACAAATTATCGCCACATCGCCATGCTTAATATAGATATTAAGATATTAGCCAAAATATTAGCAGCCTGTCTTAATTAGATTATCGGCACGCTCATACACAAGGACCAGGTCGGCTTCATGCCCTCACGCCAAGCGGGGGACAACGTACGCAGAGCAGTCCTCTTGGCTCATATTGCTAAGACGTGCAGAATCCCAACCTGCTTCCTCTCATTGGATATTAAAAAAGCCTTTGACTCTGTCTCATGGCCCTACCCTGCAGAAATAGGGCTTCGGCCCTAACTTCACCAACTGGGTTATGGCTTTATACAACAAACCTAAAGCACACGTAAAGTATGCCGGATATAAATCAGACCCCTTTATCATAGAGAGAGGCACGCATCAAGGATGTCCTCTACCCCCCTTATTATTTGCCCTACTCATTGAACCATTGGCACAAAAGATTAGATCTGACCCCACTATAACTGGTATTGAACTTGGTGGATATCAGCACAAACTGTCTATTTGCAGATGATATCCTCTTATTTCTTTCATCACCCCAAGTATCTGGCCCAAATCTCGTCCCCATACTCAGTAAATTTGCAGAATTTACTTGTCTATCCATAAATCCTAAAAAATGTTTAGCGCTAAACATATCCCTTTCTGAATTGGAATTGAGATCTGCAAAAACTGGCCTCCCTTTCACATGGAATAGCAAATCAATTTCATATTTAGGGATACATCTCACATCATCCTTATCGGACTTATTCTCACTTAATTATCCCCCAATTCTGAAACAGTTATCAAATCTAATATAATCATGGTCCCATCTCCCGCTATTGTGGTTTGGATGATTAAATGCTGTCAAAATGACATTATTACCGAAACTTTTATATTTAGAGTCTTACCAATTTACATTCCAGCTTATTATCTGCGAATAATACAAAGAAAATCACTGTCATTTATATGGGGATCCACCAAACCACGGATACAAACGCATACACTCTATCTCCCTAAAATTAGCGGCGGTTTAGGATGCCCTAATTTTGCCTATTACTATAGAGCAGCACACGTAGCTAGTCTTACTAAATACCAGACATACCAAGAAACCCTGTTATGGGTGTCTATAGAAGCCATTGAGTGTGATCCTTTCCCAATATCTAACTTATTATGGATGTCACCAAAAGACCGTAAAAAACTAGGAAAATCTATAACTAACTAGACATTTCATTTCCCTTTGGGATAGATTCAAGACAAATAATTCACATCAATCCCTACACAACCTTTTACTGTCATTTTATAAAAACCCATCTTTCTATCCTGCATGGATATCCCCTAAATCCTTTAAAGAATGGGCATCCAGGGGTGTCTTATATATGTACACATTTTTGCATGCCTCGTCATTTATCACCTTCCCATCCCTATGTGAAAAATATGATCTTCCGCAATCAGAGTTGTTTAGATATTTACAAAAAAAAAAAAACTTTTTTACACCTCTATTGAACACTACAACTTCATTGACACAACTGTCCAGTTTCGAAGACATATGTCAAAAAGACCCCCATGCCAGAGGTGCAATATCCACTATATATTTGCATATGCTGATCCATTCCTGTAGAGATAAACCATCTTATGTTGGGAAGTGGGAGGAGGACTTGGAACGTACACTAGAGATTTCAGAATGGAACCAAATATGGTCAACAACTAAAACAGCTTCCCCCAACATAATAGCTAGTGAAGCCAACTACAAGGTACTGACTAGGTGGCACCTGGTACCAGCCAGGGTAGCCAAATATGTGCAGAACTACCTGCCACAATGTTTTCTAGGGTGTACAGATTTGGGCACATATCATATTTGGTGGTCATGTCCTAAAGCACAAACATTTTGGAAAGGTATATTTAAAATTGTAACCAAATTACTAGGGAAAACAATCCTTCCTGATCCTGCAATGGCACTACTCAACTTAAAACCAGACTCTATTTTACATACTCAATTCAAATTGCTGGTGCAACTCTTCACAGCAGCCAAACAGACACTAGCAACATTTTGGAAATCACCTAAATTGGTTTTACATGAAGCTATAGCCAAGATGAATTATACCATGACCCAAGCCAAGATGGCTGCTATTGAATTGGACATGATCCCCAAGTTTGAGAGGATGTGGCAGCCCTGGATTGCATAAATGATGCCAACCTTGAACAATAGAGTACTACTGCCATGGTAGCTGAATCAGTGTGTTATATATGCCATTGTTCAACATCTCTTGGATTGGAGCGGTGGCTCTTGGCTCGACCACGTGGACCCCCCCTTATGGTTCCAGTACTCTTTTTCTCCATTTTATGTTCTTATAGTTATTGCTATTAATTTCTTTTTTTGTTTTTCTCTGTTATTTGCTATTTTACTATTATGATTTTGAAGCTCCCTTTGTATTGTTAATAACTCTTTGCTTCACAGAGGACAATATATATGTCAGTAGCTACTGTACTAATAACTACATAAAACCTCTAAACATAATAATCTTAATGTCATTAGTGACTAAATAGTATACCATACTTTGTCCACAAATATTTACTTTGTATATTTACATATTAAAATAAGGATATTTGAGCTTCTCTATTTTCAATGTATTTAATGTATTCCCTGTAATGTGTATTACACCTTTGTAAAAAAAAACTATGGGGATAATCCACAAAAGGGATACGCCGGCGTATTTACTGATACGCCGTCGTATCCCTGTTTCTATCTTTGGAACTGATCCACAGAATCAGTTTCCAAGAGATAGACAGAAGATCCGACATGTGTAATTGAATTACACTGTCGGATCTTAAGGATGCAATTCTAGGCCGGCCGCTAGGTGGCGAGGCCATTGCGGCCGGCCTAGAATATGCAAATGAACACTTACGCTCCGACGGGCCCGTCGCTCTAATGCTACGTCGTTTACGTCGAGTTACGCCGTGTAAAAATAGGGCTGAGTCCTATTTGACTAAGCCCTATTAAGTATGGTCGTCGTTCCCGCGTCAAAAATTCAAACTCTACGTCGTTTGCGTAAGACGTCCGTGAATGGCGCTGGACGCCATTTACGTTACCGTCTAAGCAAATGACGTCGGAGCGACGTCAGTTAGCGCAATGCACGTCAGGTAAGTTACCCGGCGGAGCATGCGCAGTACGTCCGGCGCGGGAGTGCGCCTAATTTAAATGGGACTCGCCCCATTAGATTCGGCACGCCTTGCGCCGGACGGATTTGAGTTACACCGCCGCAAATTTCCAGGTAAGTGTGTTGTGGATCGATACCTAACTTAGGAAATTTGCGGCAGTGTAACTTAAATCACTTAAGTTACGTTGCGCTGCGGGGCTGTGGATTTGGCCCTATATTATCAAAAAGAAAAATACTTGTGCATTTACAATTAACAATAATTTCTGATTAGTGCCTGCTGCAGTCCTGAAATGCACATGGGGTAATTCATAAAGAGTATCTTTGAGTTCCCCAACTGGCTCCCTACCCAACAGATACTGACTAGTTCCCCATTAGGTCCTCTTCCCATATGATTTTTCACTTCCCAAATTTGGGTAATGACATCACCAGTGGCCCATTTGTTTGAATCCAATTTTTGGCTGGGGAAACCTCCCAACACTGAATGTGGCTAGGGATAGAGCCCTGTGTGCAAAGCTATCACATTCATAATAGTTCTCACCACAGACATTCCCTGGTCTGAGCGCTGGTTTCTCTCTTCATGCCAGCTCAGAGATGTCCTTTTTACCACTAAGGCCCAGATTCTAGTAGATCGGCGTATTTGTGCGGGCGTAACGTATCCTATTTACGTTACGCCTCCGCAACTTAGATGGGCAAGTGTAGTATTCTCAAAGCACTTGCTCCGTAAGTTGCGGCGGTGTAGCGTAAATAGGACGGCGTGAGCCCGCCTAATTCAAATTTGGAAGATGTGGGCGTGTGTTATGTAAATGTTGTGTGACCTCACGTAAATTACGCTTTTTACGAACGGCGCATGCGCCGTCCATGGACATATCCCAGTGTGTATTGCTCCAAAGTACGCCACAAGGACATATTGGTTTCGACGTGAGCATAAATGACGTCCAGCCCCATTCACGGACGACTTACGCAAACGACGTAAAATTTACAAAATTCTACGCGGGAACGACGTCCATACTTAACATTGGTATTCTGCATGTACGCCTCATATAGCAGGGGTAACTTTACGCCGGGAAAAGCCTAACGTAAATGGCGTATCTGTACTGCGTCGGCCGGACGTACGTTCGTGAATTTGCGTATCTAGCTGATTTACATATTTCTAGGCGTAAATCAGTGTACACGCCCCTAGCGGCCAACGTAAATATGCAGTTAAGATCCGACGGTGTAAGAGACTTACGCCGGTCGGATCTAATACAAATCTATGCATAACTGATTCTAAGAATCAGGCGCATAGATACGACCGCTTAGACTCAAAAACACGACAGCGTATCTGGAGATACGCCGTTGTATCTCCTTTGAGAATCTGAGCCTAGGTTTCTAATTTGAAAACTGCCAGTAATTTATTTTTAATCTGTTGCAGCTATAGTAGCAGGTTCTTAAAGTGGCAGCAGTAAGAACTAACTGAATTTGTGCACGTGTTGGTACTGATAACAAATGTTTTCCTGTGTTAGGTGCAGGTTGTTTTAAAGGGACCTTCTACTATACCAGAAAAATTACATAAATGCCTTATTGAATTCCCCAGATGATATTAGTGGTATAAACCTGCAAACAACTTATAACACTGTGCTAAATGTTGGAATTCTGTATCGGCAAAAGCCCACAAATCTTTTAATATATGTTAAACTTCACCTTGCCAACCAATGTACAATACAGGTACAGCCTGCTGACTAGACATCTGCACACTGAAATATTTTGTTTGGGAATTTTGTGTTTTCGTCCGAAAAATACATTTATTTAGTTGCTCCCGAAATTAGTTTTTATTTATTTTGTTTTGTTAAAAAATGCATTCATACAAAATCCAAATTAAGGTTGAATCCGTCATTGAAAGCTTATGGTGTCTGTCGAATGTTCTAAGAAGATTCAACGGAGCAGCTAAACTGTACGTCGAATCGTACATTTCTGGTTGAATGTTCCGCCTACAAGCTTTAGAAGAATTCTAATGTTGTATGACTAGTAATAATTATATTTATAAATTATTATTACTAGTCAACCAACATTCAAATTCTTCTATAGCCTATGACCGCAAATGTATGATTGCGGCGTTGTACAGTTTAGCTGCTTGTCGAATCTTCTTAGACCTTTCGACAGACACCATAAGCCTTCAATGACAGATTCAACGTTTGTATGTTTTTCACTGCTTTGTCGAATCTTCATCCTTCATTTCGAATGGTCTACCCCAACACTGTCTCTATAATGTCAAAGCTTTTCTCTCTATGTTGAATCTTTCCTCTCTACGTAGAATAATCTTGGACTAATAGAGTTAAGGTTAGGCACACTCGACCGCAGGTTTGATAGAAATCTGTGTCTATTGTCAGCGTCATGTCGAATCTCCTATCTATATCTATATCGAACTGTTCCACGAAAATGGAAATAACGCTTTTTTTATGTCGGATTTTTCGTTCAAAATACCCAAAATTCGGACGGAAGTGCATTTGGACGAAAACAAATGCACATGTCTACTGCAGACTATATTGTACCTTGGCGTGGTGAAGTGTACCATATATGTATGAAAACACTTGTGGATTTTTATTATTATTTTTAATTATGCTGAATTTGAACATTTATATTCCAAAGCATTTTATAAATAAAAGTTGTGGTGTAGTGCCAAAATAATAATAAAAAGTTCATATGTAACTTTCCAATAAATGACAATTGAAATGTGGATCCAATCCAAAGTTCATATGTATCACTTCAATAGATGACAATCTGAAATATGATGCAATCCAAAAGAAATCCAGAAGAAAGGAGGAATCAAGTGCAAGGATAATAGCCGAGCCTCCACCAACACCCAAACACACTGACCCTTACCGTCAGTACATATAAAATGCACATGTAGGATATTCTAACCCAAGGAGAAGATGGAACTCTTGATTCACAGGATAATAGATCATTCAAAGAAAAATCATCCACCACTCCTTCTATGGACTTGTAATTTCAAAGTCAGCTTGGAGATCAGCAAGGCATATAACCCAATAGGCTCCAATAGCATGAACACATGTGTAGGAGATGAAAACAAAAACACAGCTCATTGCGCAGACATCCCATTAAACAAAGTCCATAGAAGGAGGAGTGGTGGATTTCTTTCGGATTGGATACATATTTCAGATTGTCATCTATTGGAGTGATACATATGAACTTTGGATTGGATCCACAGTTCAATTGTCATGTATTGGAATGTTACATATGAACTTTTTATTATTATTTTAGTGCTACACCACAACTTTCATTATTTTCCATTGTATCCAACAATATTGTGTCAGCTGCTGTAGTTTGTTATTTTTATTTCTTTAGATTTAGCGCATTACACTATGATTTTATAAATAGTTTGAGTGAAACTACCTATCAGTATTTAAATAAATGTATTATCTCTGTATCTTAATTTGTGGCAGTACCTGGTGTGTTTCCTTGCACTAAAGTTAACACCAGCTCATTGAGCTATACATTATTTATTCTGTAATCATTAAGTAACATTTTGCCACTGTACTGTTACATCTTGGCTCAAATATGAATTTAATGTAATGCAATCTGCTGATTTTCTAGAATGTACTTGAAATCTGCATAGAATAATCATTTGATCCTTTCAGTATATAATAAATAATAACAGACTACAGATATGGTTCTGAAAGCAAATATCCTGTAGATCTAAAGTTATAATAAACTCAATTGATACCAATCATTTTGATTTTTCATGAAACATTGAATTCCTTGTTCCAAAGCATCTAACAGAACAAATGAAATTCTTTTTCATAGCATGTATTTCAATTTGCCTCTTTTGTCATCTCATGCTTTAAAAATAGAAACTCAATGACAATATCTCATTAGAGCAGCAACCAGAAATCATTGGAAATTGGGTTGTGATTGTTATCTCAATAATTCTGGAGAGGTTACATAATTTACTACATATTGTGAGCTGACAATTTCATGTGTACTGAATTGTAAGTTGCCCACTGGTAATAAGGAGGTAACAGACGTGCTAGCAAATAATTACTCAATGACACTTCACAGAAACTACACCAAGTCAAAGGATAAGTTTCAGATTGTTTCCCTTTAAATGAACCTGTTAACATTGTAACATAATTTTTTTTGTGAAATTGTCAGTTCTTTCGATTTCCATTTCTGCCATTCAAAGGATGGGCACACTTTTGTTAGTCTGTCTCTTCATTAATTATAGAAATAGAAAAATTGTTTTTTTTTTAAATGTGTATATGTAAAATACAACACATATTATTGGGTGATATAAACAAAGAAACTGGATTTTACCCACTTGACTCTGGAAGGTTTTACTCCCTTCCTGATCAGACCTTTATTTTCTCCCCACAAATAGAGATTTTTTTTGGTGGTATGTAATTACCTCTGTGTTTTTTTATTTTTTGCAATTTAAACAAAAAAATACCAAAAAATATATTTTCTAATTTTTGTTATAAAAAATACAATAAACTCAAATTTAGTCATACATATAGGCCAAAAAAGCATTCATCCACATGTCTAGGGTAAAAAAAAAAATTCAATAAACATATATTTATTGCCCAAAAGTTACAGGGCCGGATTCAGAAAAGAGATACAATGGCGTATCTCCTGATACGCCGTCGTATCTCTGAGTGCGGTCGGTCCTATCTATGTGCCTGATTTAGAGAATCAGTTACGCATAGATATCCCTAAGATCCACCGTCGTATCTTAGGCTGCATATTTACGCTGGCCGCTAGGTGGCGCTTCCGTCTATTTCAACGTAGAATATGCAAATTAGGTTGATACGCCGATTCACAAATGTACATCCGCCCGGCGCATTTGTTTACGTCGTTTACGTTCGGCTTTTTCCGGAGTAAAGTTACCCCTGGGTCTATGAGGTGCAGCCAATGTTAAGTATGGCCGTCGTTCCCGCGACGAAATTTGAATTGTTTACGTCGTTTGCGTAAGTCGTTCGCGAATAGGGCTGGACGTAATTTACGTTCACGTCGAAAGCATAACGATTTGCCGACGTAATTTGGAGCATGCGCACTGGGATATGTCCACGGACGGCGCCTGCGCCGTTCCTTAAAAACGTCAAAAACGTGGGGTCACTACTATTTTACATAGTACACGCCCCCAGCCAGCCCATTTTGAATTAGGCGGGCTTACGCCGGCCCAGTTACACTGCGCCGCCGTAAGTTTAAGCGCAAGTACAAGGTGAATACACAACTTGCTGCTCAAACTTACGGCGGCGTAGTGTATCTGAGATATGCTACGCCCGCCTAAAGATAGGCGATTATACCTGAATCTGGCCCACAGCGTCTACAAACTAATTTCATTTCTTAAGGTGCTAAAATGGCAGGGCAGTACAAAATCAACCCAAATGACCCCATTTTGGAAAGTAGACACCCCAAGGAATTTGCGGAGAGACTTGTTGAACACATTGAATATTTTATGTTTTTGTCATAAATGATTGAAAAATTACAAAAAATTTAAATTAAAACTTTACACAAAGTTGTCACTGAAATTATATATTGCTCAAACAGGTCATGGGTATATGTGAAATGACACCCCAAAATACATTCTGCTACATCTCTTGAGTACAAGGATACCACATGTGTGTGAATTTTTGGCAGCCTAGCCGCATACAGGACCCCGAAAACCAATCACCGCCTTTAGGCTTTCTAAGGCCGTACATTTTGATTTCACTTCTCGCTAGGCATGAGCTTTATATTCGAGTCAAACATGTTTGCGGCAAATTTGAAAGGCCACGGAACACCCTTTAAAGTCTATGGGAGAAATCAAAAGTGTTAATTTTAAAGGCGAATGTTATATCCTCTGTGTTGTGAGGGACACAAGACTCTGGGCTGGAACAATGGATGTTTATTCAGTACAGCCTGTACACTGCAACATGCATCTCAGGACATTACATATCTCCCTGCTTCCTACATGTGGTCTCTCTAAGATGGCTACTATACCCCTTGACCCTTGTCATCACTGCTGGGTGGAGCCAGCCTTAAAGTGCCAGTACATGTGAAACCCTTCAGGTATAACACCTTCCATCCATCCCTAAAAAAAAACAAAAACAAAAAAAAACAAAAAAACACAACAAAACAATAACAGGCACAAAACATTAACTGATAGCTGTCCAATAACAGTCCTCCAAACACAGGAGAATTACGGGACTTCAAGCTTGCGGGGTTAATATGTCATCGGATCACTTCCGTCGGCCCCGTCGAAAGTCTCGTAACCGCTCTTGCAACTGAAACCGGTCAGGAGGGCGACAGTGTCGTTGAGGCCGGGCATCCAGCGATTCGGGACCGGAGGAAACAGGGCTGGCCGGAATGGGTACCGGCGGGGCCAAGAAGGGATCCCCCAGCTCAGAGGGTAAACAGACCTCCGGACCAGAGCTGGAGGGCTCTGTTGGAGACGAGTTCAAAAGTTCAGAGTCCCCACAATCATCAGTCTCTGTGCATCCTGATTCGCTGGGAGCAGATCCTTGAGACACTGGTGGTTCAGCCGGCATCAGGGATTCGGGCAGTTGAGAACGAGGACGCAGTTGGTCCGCATGACGTCTGCAAATGGAACCATCTTCCAGGCGGACCTTGTACATCTTGGGTCCCAAAGTCTCTGCAATGACAGCAGGAAGCCAACGGGTGTTGGAAGCCCCATAAGATCGGGCCCATACCTTTTGTTGGGTTGTGAATCGGGGGAGCTCGTTGTGTTTGACCATCTTGTCTTGGGACTGTAGTACATGTTCCTGGACTGTTTGAGGGCGGAGCATATCCAAAACAGTCCATGGCTGGCGCCCCAGAAGGAGTTCTGCTGGAGTTTTCCCAGTGGTTGCATGTGGTGTGTTTCTGTAAGCAGAAAGGAAGGAGTCCAGCTGCTGGGGTGACAGGGACTGTTGTTTACTTGCAGCCACTGTAGCTTTGAAATAGCGTTTGAAAGTCTGCACAAACCGCTCTGCTTGACCATTTGTAGCCGGGTGGTAAGGTGCGGTCAACTTGTGCTTGATGTTGTGGGCAGTCAGGAAACGCTGAAACTCCTGACTGGTGAATTGTGCACCGTTGTCTGTGACGATTTCTCTGGGGTATCCAAACGTAGCAGCGAGATGTAACAGTATGGAAACCGTTGCCTTAGTCGTTGGCTGAGTAACAGGAATGACCTCAGGCCACTTTGAATGGGCGTCCACTATGATCAAGAAGGTGTGTCCTCTGATCGGGCCTGCAAAGTCCAAGTGTAGGCAAAACCAAGGAACCGTGGGCCAAGTCCAGGGCTGGACGCACCCTCGAGGAGGGTCTCTTGCCGTTTGTGCACATCCAGCACAAGCATTCACATATGTTGTGATATCTGAGTCTAGGTTTGGCCACCACACATAGCCTCTGGCCTTTTGTTTCATACGTGTGCTCCCGGGATGACCAGTATGTAGCAAGTCCAGAATGTGTCTCCGGAGGGTCTGTGGAATGGTCACTCGGTCTCCCCATAAAACACAGTTGCCAGCCACAGTTAATTCCATACGCCTACGGAAATAAGGTTCATACTCCTGTGTGACAGTTGCAGGCCAACCGGAACGTACCCAGGAGAGTATGGTTTTCAGAAAGGTATCCTTGTTTGTATGGGCTGCTATCTCCCCAGAAGACAAGAAGGACAGGCTGGTGTAACGACAACTCTTGACCGGTGGAGAAGAGTCCATGGACCTCCCTGTCAGTCGGGACATAGCGTCCGCATTAGCATTGGCATCATGACCACGATACTGAATTTTGTAGCTGTATGCCCCCAAGAATAGGGCATAGCGTTGGAGGCGGGCCGCAGTAGTCTGGGAGATGCCTTTGTCAGGGCTAAAGATCTGAAGGAGTGGTTTATGGTCCGTCAGTATGGTGAATTCCCTACCATACAGGTAAAGATGAAACTTCTTAATTGCCCATATCAGCGCAAGAGCCTCTTTGTCAATGTGTGAGTAATTGCTTTCTGCTTTTGTCAAAGACCTGGAGGCAAATGCCACTGGTTTTTCTGACCCATCTGGTAAGATGTGAGATAGTACCGCCCCCAGACCATAGGGTGAGGCATCACAAGCCAAGGTGAGAGGCTTCTGGAGGTCATAGTGCATGAGCATGCGTGACGCCAACAGCTTCCGCTCAGAAACTTCAAAAGCACGTTGGCATGCAGCCAACCAGTCCCATCTGGAGTGTTTCTCCAAAAGCTTGTTCAACGGAAACAAGGTGTGTGCCAGATCTGGCAGGAATTTGTGGTAATAGTTCAGCAAGCCAAGGTATGATCGCAGCTGCTGGACGTTGGTTGGGGCTGGAGCTTTGACTAAAGCATCAACCTTGGCTTCCGTGGTGTGTATACCTTCTGCATCCACAAGGTGGCCACAAAACTCCAATTTAGGCACCATGAATTGGCATTTTGCTAAGTTCACTTTCAGACCCTGTTCTTGGAGTCTCGCCAACACAAGCTCCACATTCTGCTTGTGTTCCTGGTCGGTCCGTCCTGTAATGAGCATGTCATCTAGCAGGCACTGAGTGAAAGGAATGTCCGCCAAAATCTCGTCCATTTTTCGTTGCCAAATGGCTGGGGCAGAGGCTACCCCAAACACCATCCGATTATATTGATACAGTCCCTTGTGGGTGTTGATGGTCAGAAACTTGCGGGAAGAAGGATGGACCTCAAACTGTGAATATGCTTGTTTGAGATCAAGCTTGGTGAACTTTTGACCTCCTGCAAGAGAGGCAAAAATTTCATCTACTCTGGGTAGGGGATACTGGTCTATTTCCAGTTGAGAGTTCAGTGCCATGCGGAAATCGCCACAAATGCGCAAGTCCCCATTCGATTTCTTTACCGGTACAACTGGTGATGCCCACTCGCTGTGCTCTACCTTTGAGATGACACCTTGTTCCTCCAGCCGACTTAGTTCTGCTTCCACACCTGCTCGGAGTGCAAAAGGTACTGTCCGAGCTTTGAAGAACTTAGGCTGAGCGTTGGGTTTCAGCTTGAGTCTCACACAGTCATGCTTTATTTTTCCCAACTGGTCATCAAAAATCTTTGGGAACCGCTGCTTCAGGGACACCACCCATCCCTCATTATCTCCTAATGGAATGGTAACGGTGTTACAGGGACTTATGGCGATGTCTGGCATACCAAAGTGAGCAATCCAGTCTCTCCCGAAGAGAGGGGGTCCCCCATTTTCTAGGATATATAATGGCAGTATCTTTGCCTGACCCTTGTACAATACTTTTACTTGTGCGTAACCCAGTGGGTGGAGTATCTGCTTTGAGTATGTCTGCAGTTTGATTGGTGTTGGGCGGACAGTTTTTTTGGGTCTGAAGTTGTCTCCATTGTTTCTGGGTGATAACTGAAACTGCTGCTCCTGTGTCTACATCCATCCTGAGTCTCTTTCCCTCAATGGTTACATCTATAGTCATCGCGGAGGGTGCTGAATGCATATGATGTATGTCTAACCTGTGGAGCACAGCCTCATCCTCTGACTCAGATGATGATGTATATCTTCCCACCATATATGTCTTAGTCTTGGGGTTCAGAGGTTGTTTATCTCGCACCTTCTTGCTACGGCAAACTCGTTTCAGATGGCCGGTCCTACCGCAATTATGACAGGTCTGATCCTTAAACCGGCAGACTTTGTGGTCATGGTCTGTATTCCCACAATGGTAGCAAGCTGACTCCCGGCTTGGTGGGGGTCTGTATTTCCAGTTTGCAGCAGTTGGCTTGACTGCTGTTCTGAAAACTTCCTGCTTCACCTCTTCCCTTCTGCTCTGGGGGTTCAATTCCTCTGTATCTTTCACAGCCATTTCCATCACTGAAGCCATCTCAATTGCCTTTGTAAGAGTAAGGTCTTTTTCTGTTAACAGTCTCTTTTGTGTTGACTCACAATTCAGTCCCATGACAAACTTATCTCTCAGTGCAGTAGGTAGGTAGTCCCCAAAAGAACAGGTCGAGGCTAGTCTGCGAAGGGCGAGCACATAAACTTTAATCTCTTCACCTGTCTGTTGCTGCCTCTGATAGAAGCGAAATCTTTCTGCAATCTCTAATGGTTTAGGCTGGAAGTGATCCTCTAGCAGTGTCAGCAGCTCTGCCAATGTCTTAGCTGCTGGTTTTACAGGGGAAAGCAGATCTCTAAGAGTGTCATATGTCTTGGCCCCAACCACTGTCAGAAACACTGCTACTTGCCTGTTGTCTGGGATGTCATTTGCACTGAAATACTGTTCCAGTCTCTCAACCCAGGAAGTCCAGGATGTCTGTTCTCCATCAAACTCACTTAATGTCCCGATTAATGACATTTTCCTGCTGGGATCTGTGATTGCTTTTATCCAGGTGACAATCCACAATGTCTTTGTCTCTCTCTCAGACTGATAGACACTTTATAAATCCCATCCTCGTCGCCACTGTTATATCCTCTGTGTTGTGAGGGACACAAGACTCTGGGCTGGAACAATGGATGTTTATTCAGTACAGCCTGTACACTGCAACATGCATCTCAGGACATTACATATCTCCCTGCTTCCTACATGTGGTCTCTCTAAGATGGCTACTATACCCCTTGACCCTTGTCATCACTGCTGGGTGGAGCCAGCCTTAAAGTGCCAGTACATGTGAAACCCTTCAGGTATAACAGCTAATATGCGTTATTTTAATAAAAAGTGTTTGGGGACCTGGGTCCTGCCCCAGGGGACATGTATCAATGCAAAAAAAAGTTTTAAAAACGGCAGCTTTTTCAGGAGCAGTGATTTTAATAATGCTTAAAGTGATACAATAAAAGTGAAATATTCCTTTAAATTTCGTACCTGGGGGGTGTCTATAGTAAAGTAGCACATGTTTCCCGTGCTTAGAAAAGTCCCTGCAAAAAATGAAATTTCTAAAGGAAAAAAGTAATTTAAAACTACTCACGGCTATAATGAATTGTTGGGTCCCGGCAATACAGATAAAAGTTGTTAAAAAAAAACAGCAGGGGTTCCCTCCTTAGTCCATTACCAGGCCCTTTTGTGTCTGGTATGAATATTAAAGGGGAACCCCGAACCAAAATTAAAAGAAAAATGTGTGGGGGGGCCCCCAAATCCATATCAGTCCCTTCAGGTCTGGTATGAATATTAAGGGGAGCCCCAAACCAAAATTAAAAAAAATGCGTGGGGGCCCCCAAATTCCATATCAGGCCCTTCAGGTCTGGTACCGCGTAGGGCTTCCCCTTAAAATCCATACCAGACCTAAGGGCCTGGAATGCTCTTGGAGGGGTCACCCATGTCATTTTTTTATTTAAAATTTGGCGTGGAGCTCCCCTTCATGATTCATACCAAACACAATGCCTGGTATTGGCGGGAATCCAAGTCCGATCCCTGTTCATTGAAAGTCGGATGTACATCGACTTTGGCAAAGGAAAAAACACATTTTTTCCTTTCCCGATGAACGAGCCAGCTCAGCGCTGGCTCCTGCAACGGGGCTCATAGGTGTCAATCTTGACGATCATTTTAGAATATTGCGGTCACCTAATGTATACAGACACTTTTTTGTACCAGCATCTGGCCTTACGTGTAATTAAGTATGGTGCCATCAACTGGTCGTTGAGGTCCACCCCTCCCATATTAAGGTTGTTTTCATGGACACAGGGGTTTCTCCACAACACCAGTTGCCATTTTAATTTGGACCATCGTGTCTGCATGAAGGTAGGACAAAACAAAAACATTCTTATTATCCCTCCACTTCCCAGCGAGCAAATTATTACATCTCAAGCAGGCTCTCTCCCCCAGCCTAAGACAGAAATCTACAAGCCGCTGGGGTAAACCACAGTGATTAGATCGCATGGTGCCACATGTGCCAATTCCATGATCAAACAAGTGACAAAAATTGGCACGCTTGAGTAATAATTGTCCACATACAAGTCGACAAGTGGACACCTTTTCTGAATAAGAGTGATACCAAGACCCACACAATATTACCAGTGCTCCCTATGTAGTTTGGGCAGTTCTCCGGCTCTACGTAACTCTTACCTCTTAAACCATAAAACAATATGTATATCCTGTGGCCCTGTCACAGAGCTTATACATCTTGACCCCATATCTGGCACGCTTGCTGGGAAGATACTGTTTAAATGACAAGCGGACAGAAAATGTAATCAGGGACTCATCAACGCAGACAACTTAATCAGGAGTAAACAAGGCTGCAAAATGTTGGTTGAAGTGGTTTACGAGGGGCCGAATTTTGTCAATCGTATTCAGGGTCATCCCGAGGACGACAGAGTTCATTGTCATTGAAATGCATAAACCGCAAGATCTGCTCATATCGTGTCCTGGTCATGGAGGCAGAAAAAACAGATATGGTGAATTGGGTCAGTGGACCAATATCACCGCAACTCACTTTTTTTAGTTATGCCCTACCAGTACCTACGTGTACTGGTGTTAGTGTAGTGTTGGTGCAACTTACTGTGAGATGTTCTCTCTCCTCTTTCTGGAACGAAAAGTGTTCCACAAGGGGAGATGACATAACTTCCCCTGTCTGTGTTTACACTTACATGCAGGGGAAGGATTTAATTTGCCAGAACCGATCAGCAGGTCCAGGCCTGGAATCAAATCATTGGCCTGGGCCTGAAGATTGATCGGTTCTGAGTCTAAACGATGGTCACAGGGGCGCCCCCCTGACAGCGAGAGCCTGCCCTGTACCTGTACAGTGGTTCACGCAGTGGTGCCATTGTGCCCCGTACGTGAGCCAATACACTGCAGTGGAGAAAGCTCCTCCTACAGCAATGTAATCACTGATGTATGTATTCTGAAAGCATACCCTGCTGCTGTCCGAATTCCTGTTCCTGCAAAGCAAACAATGGTTAACAATTATAACACAGTAAGAACTGAACATTACCTCAATAAAGCAACAACTTTTTGTTACCATTTTCACATACTTGACTGTGGAGCCCGAGATAATGAGGGTGGCCTCTTGCACAATTCCCGTCCAAGCACCCCTGATAGTGTAGACAGGGACTGCTAGGGCAATGGAAGGGTGCAGGTGCCTGGAAGCTGTAGGAGTAAACTGTAGCTTGGAGACACAGGAGTCCTTCCAGTGATGGTGTGGAATCCAGTCACAAGCTTAGTTCAGTGGGAGCCAGGCAGACAGGTGCAGAATCAGGATCAAGCTCAAGGTCGGGGACAGGCAGAAGTTGGTAACGTGCTGGCAATGGGGTACCAAATCAGGAAGCAGAAACTTGGTCATAAATCCAAGCCGGGTCAGTAACATAAGCGAGAAGCAGATATAGCAGGCAGGGGGGAACCAAGAGTGGTGTCAAAAATAGCTGGGTCAGGAACAAGGTTAGCAGATATGGATTAGAAATAGGATTACTGAAACCAAAGGTGAAGACAATCCAGCACTGAAGCCAGGCAGACTCTCAGTTAAAATAGGCTGCTGGGCGCCAGAATGTGTGGATGTGTGCACACGCCTATATGTACGTGCACATGCCTGCATGTATGCGCATTTGCATGCGCATTCCAGTTATTGTTAGACTTGGTCTATGCTGGTGACTCTGAATGAGCATTTGCTGTAAGAGAATGAGTTTCTGCTGAACAAGAATGAAGCACCTGCTGTACGAGATCTCTGACAACCCTTCTGTTCTGCAATAAGCCAGACTGAGTGTCATTTTGAAGCTTTATTCACAAAACAGGGTGGGTGAAGCTATTGGGATAAAAGAAATACATATGCATATAATCAATATATGAAATATACAGAAATACAAAGAACAACCTATGCTGTAGATGGCGATAAGTAATTCTCACCAATGATGCTGGCTTTAGAGGATGAAAACAGATGTGAGTTTTAGTCCAGCATGTGCTCTGATAGCTGGTTCCTTCTTACAGTCTCTAAGATGGAGTCTGAATTACCAGGCTGCAACTGTCTCTGTACTTTAAACTGAAGAATGATGGGTATTTTTGTTAAAGCTGAACAGTTTCTAGATTCTAAAAAACTGTAAATTTACCACCAGCTCCATCTTGTGTTCAAAACTGATATTGCAGGCAAAACAACTTGAAGTGATACTAAAGTCTTATTTATGCGTTTGTTTAAAAATAACAAACATGTTATACTTACCTGCTCTGTGCAATGGTTTGCACAGAGCAGTCCAGATCTTTCTCCTTGGTTCCCTCACCAGTGCTCCTGGCCCCTCCCTCCTGCCGTGTGCCCCCACAGCAAGCAAGTAGGGGCACCTAAGTCGAGCCACTGCTCTGTGTGTCCATTTAGAAATGGAGCCGTGGTTTGGCCCTGCCCCCTCTCTCTCCACATTTGCTCACTGACTTTAAGTGACTGTGTCTCAGCCAATCAGGAGGGAGAGTCTCTAGCTCTCATACAATATCACTGGATTGAGAGGGAGCTCAGATAAATATTAGGGGGGCTGTTGCACACAAGTTTTTTATCTTAATGCATAAAATGCATTAAGATTAAAAAAACGGACTTTAGAAGCACGTTAATTAATATTTTGCTGGATGCAGAACATACAGCAATTCCCTGTCTTGTATAATATCCAGGATGCCAAATCTGTTCAGTGCTACTGGAAAAGAGCATATTTCACATGTGCTCATTTTTCATTTAATAATTTTTTATTAGTATATAGAATATAAAATAGAACCATACATACTCACAAATGCAGTACAATACATCAAAGATCACAAAGATGCATAATAAAACATGTGAGCAAATATAAAAAAACTATTTAGAACATAGTACAATGGTACAGAAGTGAAATGTACATCGATCATCTAGTTCAAATTATCTAGTTCAAATCATAACCTAGCTATAGCCAATAAACCAGCACAACCAATAGTAGGTCCTGACACTTCGCACGCCCCAACGGGAACATACTGCGCCCAACTGTGCAAGGCCTACCATACCAATGCTAGGCATATAGGGCCTGATTCCCAAAAACCTGTGTAAATTTAGGATTATCTAACTTATGTCATTTAAGTTACGGCGCCCTAAGTTGGTGTCGTAAGTACCGTATCCACAGCGCATTTGCGCACAAAATTGCGCCATCCTTAACCTAAGTTCCAATGCGTAAGGCGTGGTTATGGCAAGTGGGAATGAAGTGGGCGTGCTTCATTGTAATGAGCCGTGACCCCATGCAAATGAAGTGCCGGCCGTACTGCGCATGCGCGCACGAATCTGGACCTCACTGCGCATGTGCAGAACTTTGGTCATCTCAATCAGTGAGATAGGTAAAAGGCCAAGCGTACTTAGTTTGAGGATCGCCCTGTGTCTAAATAGCCCCAGTCAAACACACTTCTATTGCAAAAGTATTTCCCTGTGTTCCCTTCCTAAAGCAAGTTGCTTCTGCTTTGAACGTTTGTCAGTGTTTGTTGGTAAGATTTGTTTGTGAGAAAAGTGTTTGTGGAGTTGGAGGGTATAGTTGGTGTTTGTTTTTGCTAATTTGTTCTTTGTTTTGATTGTTTGCCTGTTTGTTTTTGATAAGTGTTTCTTTTTTGGTGTGTGATTGTTTTTTGTTTCCCTTTTTTGCCTGTTTGTTTTTGAATTTATAGTAGCTGTCTATTTTTTTTTTTGCTTGTTTTTATTTTCTTTGTTGTGTGTGTGTATTGTTGTTTGTTTTTTGGGTGAGTTCCCTGTTGCTGGGTGTTGTCTGTCATGGCTCCCAAGCGCAGGAAGCTAAATTTTACACTGGCAGAGAAGCATATACTTGCTCAGGGCGTCATTAAATATGTGCGATTTCTCCATGGCCCTGAGAGCCACAACCCCCCCCTCCCCCCGGCCAGGAGGAAGGAGATCCTTAAAAATATTACCGATCGGATCAATGCGGCGGGGGGGGGGGGGGAGACCAGGACCATCGCTGGAGTTCAAAAAAAGATCAATGACTTGAGGACCGTGTCCCGGAACAAGCTGGCAACGCTGCATGCCCATACCAGGGGCACTGGAGGAGGGGGACCCTGCCCAGTCAGGATGAGTGAGGAGGAATGGGCAGTGGCCCAGTGTTTCCACCCACAGCAGGTGGTGGGCCTGCCTGGCTTTGACAATGATCCTCTTATGAGGACAGGTAATTTTTTGGAATTTCTATCTGGTGATTAGCATGTGTGGGTGGGGGAAGGGAAGATGTGCCAAGTGTGTGGATCCACCAACCTGTGATTGTTTTGTGTCCTCCCCAGATGGCCAGGAGGTTGCAGCCCCATCAGCCCAGGAGTTTTCTGGGTCATCAGCCCAGGAGGTTGTTGGGTCATCAGCCCAGGAGGTGGCAGCCCCATCAGCCCAGGAGGTGGCAGCCCCATCAGGTCAGGAGGTGGCAGCCCCATCAGCCCAGGAGGTGGCAGCCCCATCAGCCCAGGAGGTGGCAGCCCCATCAGGTCAGGAGGTGGCAGCCCCATCAGGTCAGGAGGTGGCAGCCCCATCAGGTCAGGAGGTGGCAGCCCCATCAGCCCAGGAGGTGGCAGCCCCATCAGGTCAGGAGGTGGCAGCCCCATCAGCCCAGGAGGTTGCTGGCCCATCAGGGCAGGAGGTTGCTGGCCCATCAGGGCAGGAGGTTGCTGGCCCATCAGGGCAGGAGGTTGCTGGCCCATCAGGGCAGGCTGCTGCACCACCCCCAAGACAGGCTGATGCAGAGTCCCAAGAAGGGCAGGATTCGCCATGGGAGGGGAGTGCCTACAACTCCCCTAATTTGGATGTTGAGTGGGAGGAGGATGAGGGGGAGGAAGATGACAATATTGAGATTGGGCAGCAAATCATGATGGGCCAAGATATGACCTTTGAGTCATCCCCTGAGGGAACCCCACAGGCGCCCAGCAGTCAGGCCACCATCATGGGTCGCCCCTTCCAACCCTCCTCCAACATGCAGCAGCACCCATGGCTCACTCCAACTCCTCCTCCAAGGCCACAAGCCTCAGGGGCAAGTAGGAGGCCGACCCCGGAAACCAGGGGGGGTTTGTGCGTCTGACGGTCAGTCTGTTGAGGGACAATGTCCGGCAGACCCGCAGTCTGTCTGAAATCAAAAAAACTATGACCAAGGTGGAGCACAGCCTGGGTGCAATGAGGGAGTCACTGGGTGAGGTGGCCACCAACTCAGTGGGGGTCATCACGTGTTTGTGGGACCTGAAAAATGCAACAACAGGCGTGGCCCAGGAGGTGACTGCCCTCACCCAGGCTGTGCAGGCCAATACCCGGGCTGTGCAGGCCAATACCCGGGCTGGCCAGGCTAATACGGCTGACATTACTTCCTGTCTGACAAGGATAGCCGTTGCCTTGGAGGGAAGGCCAGCAGGAGGACAGACACCAGGGGAGGCTCCTTCTTCCCCTGCACAGACCCCCCCCCATGAAAATACTCCCTCCCCTGCACAGAACCCCCCCATGAAAATACTCCCTCCCCTGCACAGACCCCCCCCATGAAAATACTCCCTCCCCTGCACAGACCCCCCCGTGAAGATCCCCCAGTCGGCCGTGGCCGTCCCCGTGGCCGTGCCCGTGGGCAGCCCAGAAGGAGCACTCGGCAACATCCTTAAGTTGCAGGGGTACTTTTGATTTTTTTTTTTTTTGCTACTGTACTTATGATTTGGTTTATGTGTGTGAATGATGTGTGAATGTGGGGGGGTGGCATTCCTGAAAACATAAGGGTGTCACCCTCAGTTTTGGTGGAGTATGGATCCCCAGGACCAGGGAGAAGTCATCCTAGGTTCCTGAATGGTGTATGAATGCACAGTGACATAATTGGAGCGGTGGCGGGGCGTTACTGCTCCCAAGTACCAAAGGGGGGGGGTACTTGGATCTAATCCAATTCGATGTGCATGTGATGTGTCTGTGCTAGGGACCACAGTGACGTGCATTCATGCATTCTCATTGTGAGATAATTAATGTGCGTTTTGTACCAAAAAACATTTAGTTATTAGTTATGTGCAAAGAAAATGTTTAAAGGTCACATAATCTCTGTGATTTTTTCAGGGCAAAGCAAAAAAATAAAGATAATTAGGGTCCATTTACTGGGCAAAGATGCCTTCAGCCAGTTGTCTCCTTATTACCTGGCCCTCAGCAGTCCGGGTAGAGGAATTTGGGGGGGGGATTGCCTGGGTGGGGGGTTAGGTCAGGACATATCTCAACATGCAGGCCCCTTCTCAGAGCAAAATTATGGAGGATGCAACATGCCCCAATAATTTGGCAGACAAAGTCTGGGGAATACAAGAGTGTACCCCCAGTCTTGTCAAGGCATCTGAATCTGGACTTGAGAAGGCCAAATGTCCGCTCTACTATTGCCCGGGTCTGGATGTGCACCTCATTGAATTTGCGTTCTCCGGGTGTTTGGGGGTTCCTAAAGGGGGTCATCAGGTGGGATCCCAACGCATATCCAGAGTCACCTGTAAGGGAAAAGACAGGAGGATATTAGTCATGCATGTGCCCCTTGTGATGTCTGCATCATGGGGGGGGCATACCTGACACCAATGTCACTCACCAATCAGCCAGCTGTCTCCATACACATTCTGCTCCAAGTCTTGGTAGATCTTGGTCTGCCATAGGATGTAACTGTCGTGGCACGACCCTGGAAACTTGGCACAAACGTGCCAGATGAGGCCATGGGCATCTACGATCACCTGGACGTTGAACGAATGCCAGCCTTTCCTGTTTCTGAACAGGTGTTCAGTTTCATGGGGGGGCTGTAGTGCCACATGGGGGCAGTCTATCGCCCCGATGGTCCTTGGGAAGCCAGCAATGCTGTAGAAGTCTGTCATGGCTTGCAGACGCTGCTCCTCCTGGGTGGGCATCACAAACTGGTTGGTCATGCGCCGCAGTATGGCAGGGACCACCTGATGGACACATCTGCTTGATTGTGGACTGATTGTGGACTGCACCATCCCAGCCAGACCTCCAGATGCACGCTGGAATGAGCCACTGGATAAAAAATGGAGGGTTGCCATCACTTTATGAAGAGGTGTCAGGGCATGGGAGCGTCTGGTTGGGGTGATAAGATCCTCATGAAGTAGTTGGGTGATCTCCAGGATGGCCTCCCTATCAAACCTGTAGTTGCCATAAACCTCATAATCTGGCATTTGCAAAAGATCACGCCGTGGACAATAAACTCTCGTCTGTGCCCTCATCCTCCTCCTGTGCCCTCCTCCTCCTTTGTGCCTGTAAGGCAGCAAGTGCCGTCAGAATCATAGCTGGCCCTGGCATTTTTCAACAAAGATCCTTCTCAACTATAGCTCTAAGCTCTAGTCACTACCTACAGCAAACCCTTCCACAGCATGTGTAAAATTAGGGCTGGTTTTATAATGTGGAAATTTATTCAGGAAAACTAACAGGTGCGCACAGGGCGGAAAATACGGCGCACACACTTAATTTTGAGAATCGCCCTAACTCCCTCATTTGCATCTTTGCCTATCAAAAACAGCGGCGAGACTAGCGTAATTTGCGCCCGGGGATGCGCAGGTGTAACTAATTTAAGTACGGCTGAAAATACGAAAATCTTTGCTTAACTCGTTTTGAAGATCGTGCGCAAATATACGCGCTGTGTAAATTTAGAAAACTGGAGTTAAGTCTGCGTATCTCTTTTGGGAATCAGGCCCATAGTCTGCATCACCCATATATTACTTCACATCTATTCACATTATACATAACAATTTGTGAGATAAATCAGCATAAACCTACATTCAAAGTAAGAGTGTGAAACAAAAAGGGGGGGAAGAAAGAGAGAGGGAAGAAAGAAAGAGAAAAGAAGAAAGAAAAGAAAGGGTAAGAGCTGGATACGACTCAACGAGCGAAACTAAAACTGAAGTTAAAATCTAATTTTGTTATTCTCATACCAGTCTATCCAAGGCTTCCAAATCTGGCAATTTTTTCTAGACAAGTGCTGAGAAGCTTCAAAAATAGTTTCGTAAATAATATGAAGGTTTGTGGACCTAACCACATCTCCCAGAGTAGGGATCTCCATACTCTTCCACCTCCTCACCAGTTCTAGCCTCGCACTTAACAAAATATGAGAAACTATACGTCTATAAGCCTGAGGGAATACGTCTATACCCAATGATAAAATAGCCAAGCCAAGTCGAGGAGAGCACCGGTGAGTAGTGAGCAAATTTATAAGGTCAAAGATATCGCTCCAATATTTCACCAAACTGGGGCAGCTCCCAAGTATATGCATTAGCGAACCTCTCTGTACACAAAGTCTCCAACACAGAGGAGAAGATTGTGTTTGAAAACCCGCTAAGCGTGTGGTGGTGAGGTACCATCTCAGCACAATTTTCTGGTAAAGTTCCCACAAATTAGCACATCTAGTAGCCTTATAAACCGAAGTAATGGCATCCTTCCACTGGTATACCCAATATTCAAGTCCCATTCCCAAGATCTCATGGATGGAGTTTTAATAAGTGTAGTTTTTTGATTAAGTAAACCATAAAAACGCGATATACCCCTAATGGAGGTAGTTGGGTTGGTAAGATATAAGAATACTTTCCATGGGACGGTAATAGATGTCTCAGCGGAAGCCCTCAGGAAATTAGAAATTTGGGTGACTGCATAATTGTCTCTTAATTCCAAACCATACTCAATTTGAAGGGATCTAAATGATTTGACTGCAGGGCCTATTTGGATATCCGGAACATTCACAATACCTTTAGATTCCCAATGTTTAACACTTAGCCTGCAATTACTAATTCCTAACCTAACTATAGGAAACGGAATAACCCTAGGATTAGGATCAACCAGAGGTTCACTTAGAAACCTCTTCCAAGCTTTAAGGGCAGCCCACATGGTAGGGGATAGGTTCAAGGGTAATTTGTTCGTCTGAGCATTGGTGGGTTTTCAGTTCCTGCCACCCGGGAACCAGAATCTTAATTGGGCAAAGATAGCAGCTAGATAATAGTCTTTAAGGAGCACATGACCTACCCCTCCTGCCATTCTAGATTTGACCAGCTTTTGGAAGGCACATCTAGCCTTCCGACCCTACCAAAGAAATTTATTTATTTGGGATTGGGCTACAGTAAAGAACCTTTCAGGAACTAAGATAGGGAGATTTCTAAATAGATAGATGAATTGGGGTAACGATATCATCTTGAAAGCTGCCAAACGGCCTGACCATGTAGATTCAGTCCATGATAACTCTCTGAGCATGGAGGCAAGCGAGAATAGAAAGGAATTATAATTGGTTTCTACCAAGCGATCCACATCATCTGTTAGCGTGAGTCCTAAGTACTTAATACCTTCTGTGCTCCAAGTATATGGATATCAGGCTTTGATCCGGGCACATGTGTGAGGATCAATTCCCAAACCCAAGATATAGGACTTGCTATTGTTTACTTTATAATAAGAGATCCTATTGAACTGATCCAGAACTTCTTGTGTTGCCACCAAAGAAGAGTCCACCTCCGTCAATATCATGATAATGTCATCTGCAAAGAGACTAATCGAGTGCACATCCTTACCAACCCGAAATCCCGTTTTTTTTAGGGTGAGTTCTCACATAAATGGCCAAAGGTTCCATCAGAAGGTTAAATATTAACTGAGATAGGGGAAACCCCTGTCTTGTGCCATTAGTAATATCAAATGGGGCCGAAAGTGTACCAGACATATAAACCATGGCTTAGAGTACAGAGCTAGAATTGCGGAAAGTATATTTCCATTGAAGCCAAACGATTCCAGAGCCTTGGTTAGGCATAACCAATGGATCCTGTCAAAGGCCTTCTCTGCATCCAAAGAGAGGAGCAGAGAAGGCCCCTGTTGTACTTTCGCTAAGTGAATAATATTAACTATACGACGTGTAGCGTCCAAGGTTTGTCTATTTTTAGTAAATCCCACCTGATCCGGGTGGACCAATGTGGGCAGGATATCTACCAGTCGCAATTCCAATTAATTTGGCATAAATTTTGAGATCAATATTTAGTAATGAGATCGGTCTAAAATTAGAGGAAGAAGTGGGCTCTTTCCCCGGCTTAGGCAATGCTACAATTAAAGCTTATAGCATTTCAGGTGGAAAGGAGGCAGAGGCAGCAGCCGATTGGAACATTTGTAGTAAGTAGGGCGAGAGAATGGGTTTGAATTCCTTATAGTATTCACTACTAAAGCCATCAGGGCCTGGCAACTTATTAAGAGGTAGGGAATCTATAACCTTAGATATTTCATTTGCAGTGAAAGGAAGATTCAAGGATTGAAGCTGATCACACGTCAACTGAGGGATTTCAAGCTTTCCCAAGAATTGGGTAATAAGCTCAGGGGTTGGTTGAAAAGTGGCTGGATCATCTTTAAGATTGTACAAAGTACCCTAGAAGTAGCTAAAAGCATCAGCAATTTGTTGGGGATGGAACACTTTCTGGGCAGACTTTGGATGTACTATATATGGAACCTTAAGTTTGTACCTATGGCCTTTAAGGGCTCGTGCCAATAATCTACCAGCCTTATTTCCCGTGGCATAATAGGTCATCTTAAGTCGCTTGGAAGTGCGTTCAAAGTTTTCTAATAGATACAATCTAGGGTCAGATCTTAGTCTTGTCAGTTTTTTGGACAGGGTATGAGATGGATTTTGCTTATTTTTACTCTCAAAATCAGATATTTGGCCCATTAGATCAGCAAGTCGTTGCTGCCTCTGCCTCCTGTGTCTCGCCCCTACCTGAATAAAAATACCTCTAATGAACGCTTTGTGGGCGTTCCAGACCACAAAGGGACTCTGCACTGAGCCAACATTAGCCTTATAAAACTCAGAGATTTGGGTGCTAATCCTGTCCCTTACCCCTCGCTCCTGCAAAATAAAAGTGTTAAGTCTCCAAACCGGGTTCTGTTTACAAGAAGCAGAATCTGCAATAGATAATACAACAGAGGCATGGTTACTCCAAGATATTTCATTATTAGTCACTGATTTAACCTGAAGCAAGACCTTGTGGTCCACTATGAATAGGTCTATTCTTGTATAAACACAATGTGGAGGAGAAAAAAAAGTGAAGTCCCTTTCTTCAGCATGTAAACAGCGCCAAGCATCATAAAGGTTACATTTATGAATCGATGGGGACAATGCTGGGAGATGGCGAGTGGACGTAGTAGTGGAGTCCATCGCTGGGTCCGGGGTCATGTTGAAGTCTCCACACATAATAAGCAGACCCATCTGGACCGACTGGAGTTTTTTCATTAACTTGTTGAAAAAATGCACCTGGCGTTTGTTGGGGGAATAAGCATTAACTATGGTATACGTAGTGGAATCCAGATCACACAATAGAATAAGAAACCTCCCCATAGGATCACTAATGAGATCGTGTAAGGTGAAAGGGTCACTAAAGGATTTTTTTTTTTTGCTGAAATGACTGTTTAGGGTATAGAGACATAATAGTTAACTGATTCCTTTTAAAAATGATTAAAAATAGATAAAAACCAATCATATAATGTACCTGTAGTTTAGTTTTGATTTTGCTGTTGTTTCCTGGTTCTCTGGTGTACAGAGACAAAGAGCCAATAGAGGGCAGTGATGCTTTGTAAAACGAAACTGGATTGGTGCTGACACACAGAAATCACACTCCTTGATTAGTCACCACAGTGAGAAATCTCCCAGTACTGTGGTGATGAGGAAACAGACAACCAGGAAGTGTCCAGAACAGAGAGGAATTACAGCAACATCAAAGCAAAAACGAACAATGAGGACATGAAACCAGGACTGCAGTAAGGTAAAGGAAGCTATTTAGCTAACAAAAAAAATTCCTTTAGTGACCCTTAAATGCCACAGAGTCACGATAGCAGTTAAAACTCCTTTGGTCTTGGAATCAGCATTGGCTGTGAATACATGGGGAAAGCTTCCATGGGAGCACTTTGGTGGAGCTTTTGCACAGAAATGCGTCTCCTGGGCACAAATAACATCACAATGGTGAGTGAGTAAGTGAGAAACTTATATAGCACAACACATGCAAACTGAAACACCTCTGGGTGCTTGGTATCCATTCCCTGGGCCCTCAGAAGAGATGGGTCTTGATCTTTCTCCTGAAGGCCAGGTGGTTTACCTCCAATCGGATGGTGGTTGGTAGAGCGTTCCATATTCTGGGTCCTTGGACAGCAAATCTCCGTTCTCCTTTGGACTTGTATCTGGCTTGGGGTATCTGGAGTAGATTTTGGTTGGTGGATCGCAGAATGCGATTGGTGTTATGAGCTTTTAGTTTCTCGCATAGATATTGGGGGGCATTTCCCAGAATACACTTATGCGTTAGACAGAGAGCTTTGAAAGTGATTCTGTCTTTTACGGGCAACCAATGAAGGGATCTCAACGAAGGTGAGAATGATTCCCATGTTTTTTTCCCAGTCACAAGTCGAGCGGACGTATTTTGAACAACTTGCAGACAAGTGATTTGGTATTTTGGGAGTCCAAGATAGAGGGCATTTGCATAGTCAAGTCTGGAGTTGATAAGTGTCCCCACCATGGCTGCTATTTCTTTTTTTTGGGCTATAGGGAGTGAGTCAGCGTAGAAGGTGCAGCAGATGGTGCCATCCGCTGACTGCTGACCCTATTTGTGCATCCATTGTCATGTAGGTGTCGGAGATGACTCTGAGACTTTTGACTTTGGTGCTGGGGAGGATGGATCGACCCAGAATGGGCGGGGGCGTCCATGTTTTTGCGGGATGAATCTTCCGATTGGCCTGAAACAGGAGAAGTTCTGTTTTTGAGCCATTGAGTTTAAGGTAACTCTGGTAAACGAGCGCTAACCTGTTTGCATTCATGCTCAATCCGGTGGGGGGGTGCTGTTCACGGTGTCACCATCAACTGAATCAGGCAGGATCCCCCACTCCTTGGAGACCAAGACCCTTTTCCAATGAAGTGATTGTGTAATTACAATTCTCTCTCGTGATGGAAAGTTTCGTCGGGTACCCCCAACGGTAAATAATCTTATGGTTGCGCAAAATTTAGTCACAGTGTTCAGGTTTTTTCTTTTCAGCAAAGTGTATTGAGATAAGTCAGCAAAGAACTGTAAATCCTGGTACTGGTGAGGGATGGATTCCTGTTTCCGCATTACTGCCATAAGACTCTCTTTAACGTGGAAAAAATGCAACCTTAGCAGTACATCCCTAGGGACTTGATCAGGCAAATGAGACAGTTTCGGCAGGCTGTGTATTCTATCAATTGTAACATCTAGATCAGCAAGACATGGTATGAGGGCTTTAAACATGTCAGTAGCATATAGGCACAGGTCAGGTTGCAACACAGATTCAGGGATCCCTCTGAATCTTCAGGTTATTCCTCCTGGACCTGTCCTCTAAGTCTGCTAACTTTGCTTTAACCCATTCAGTGTCAGTCTCTCTATCTTCATTAGCATCCACCAAGTCATTAATGATTGTAGCATATTCTTCCATTTTAGTCTCAATATGGTCGACCCTCCTGCCCACCTCCTGAATGTTTCTGCTAAGGCGATGCATGCATGTCGCCCGAAAAAGGAGGCATTTCCATTCTTTTCACTTTTTTGGTTATGTATTTTATTTACTTCATAAAAAAAAAGTAATCTTTTATTTAAGTCAAAAAATTTAAAATTGTATACTTACCCTTCTGCAATTTTCTTTTTCTAGTGCATTTTCATTGCAGCATACAATTGTAGCTCCACCCCTCGACCTGATTGGGCTTATTAACTATAAATTTGAAAGTGATCCAGCCTGCAGTATTATATATAACTATCACCACAAGGGTGGGAATATGTATGCTGCCATGGAGATGCACCAGGAAAGGAAAATTACAGAAAGGTAAATATACAATTTTCCATATTCCTGGTGTATGGAAGCATACAATGAGAAATAACTCACCAGACCAAATGGTGTAGAAACAATAATTATATTAATGATCCAGGAAAACCATGAGGTACCAAGAAGAGATTGTCAGTTTGTCTGATAGAAGATATTGCAAGTATGCTTTCAATGCCAAACCAACATCCAGAGGATTCAGAGCTCCACAGTCATTCAGGAACAATGGCAGGATAATTACTTGATTGAAGTGGAAAGATGTTGACAACTTGGGGATAAACTTATCTGAAGGTTTAAAAACTACCCCGTATGGATAGAATACCGCATGCTATTCCTTAAAAACAAGTGCAATTGTGAGTCCCTCTTGGAGGACGTTACTGTCACTAGAAAATATGCTTTCAAGGTCAGATCTCAGAGAGTAGTTCCAGATGGATTGGAAAGAACAGAGGACTAGATAGGACTTCGGGGGCCTTGGTGGGGAATGTTGGCTTTCTAGGTGGCCTTTTTCAAGCACACTTTAATGAACTGAATTTCAAAGTGATCCATAGCACATTTGGTTCCTGTCATGGCAGACAAGGCCGAGGCCCAGATTCACAAAGCACTTGCACCGACGTATAACAAGTTACGCCGACGTAAGTGCAAATGTGCGCCGTCGTATCTGTGCGCCAGACCCACAAACAGATATGCGCCTAAAAACAGGCTACACCCCGCCGACATATCTTGCTTACGCCGGCGTAGGGTGGGCGTATATTTAGGCTGGAAGCATGGTGCCGCTCCCATTGATTAGCCATTCAGACATGCAATAAAATAAAGAAAAAACTGCGCTAATATAAAAATAAGTGCCAAGCTGCTACATACAAACAAACAAAGCCAGCAAGATAAACAAAAATGTAGCGCTAACAAACTCAAAATTATATAGTACCGAGTGAGGTAACAACTCTCATAATATAAGAGCATAAATATAAACAATTGGCATGGATGAAAGTGACTAAAACAATGCTCAATGTAAAACAAAAAATATAAAACGTATTAAAGTCTATATTATAAAGATGAGTGAACATCAGATGGAGTGATTGATGCAGGAAAACAGGTGAGCTGCAATCCAGTGATTAAGATGCAACAGGTGTGCAAGTTGTCTGTAGAACCCCGTGAAGATCACAATCACATCAAAGTATGAAATGGGTAAAACACGCTTACCAGATGGTGTTGGACTCTACTACCTTACAGCAAAGAGTCAGCCAGACATTGTGGTCTTTGGAAGCCGGGACCACTAGAAACCGGACTTGGATCATATGCAGGGCTGAAACTCCAATGGAATGGACAACAGGAACCAGCAGTGCTTGAATGATGTATTTGCGTCAATGCCACAGGCTCTGAATACGATCTTTGGACCATCGATCAGGAAATGCAGGCAGAGGACGTAGTTAGAGCTCCAAAAGAAGCCATGGGGTGGATGATAAAAAAGGAAAAAAGAACTCCAATGGTGCAGGTCAATTAAAACCAATAGGTTTATTTGTAAAAGTCATAAAAATGACAAAGATAAAAGTGATCACGTACAGGGGTAGCAATGTGGGGTGCTCAAAGGCAATACCCGACGCGTTTCGGCTCAGTAAGCCTTCAACAGGGGCATAAAGATGCACCCCCACATTGCTTGCTTAAATACACACAGTGGTTACAAGGCCCTCCCCCAACAGGGTGGTGCCAAGAGACAGGATATGATGTAACAAGTATGCATTGTAACAAACATATAAATAAATAAAAAACACAATAGATCTCCAATCTAATATGCATAAAATACCGATATCACATGCAACACATACAGTAAATCTCAACATAATGCATATATCATATTAGTCGGAGCTAATATTCTGCAACACTTTATAGTTCGGCAAGAGACAGCATGACTTATACTGTGTCACCAAACAGGAAATTCTCTAATTAGTGTCTATGGGGACACTACACCATCGCGGTATATTGTGAATGATTCACAATCGATGAAACACCACGATAGAGCATCAACAGACTGCCACCTATATATAGTAATCCTCATACTGGAAGCTATAAAGTTCCCCATAGGTGAATTCACAAATGAAGACAGTGCATACTATGACATGATGTAACTTTGAATGATATGCAACATTTTAAAAATCAGCAGAAACAAACATAGCTCATAGTTGTGTCACCAGACAGGGAAACTTCCTGAATGTTATGTATGGGGACACTGCAATACCATGTTGCGTTATGGCCTTTATATAATCGATATAGTGTAAAAACGGACCGTCAGCAACCTGTCATCAGTGGGTGACAGTGCTGATATATGAAATTAAAGTCCCCCATGGATGGATGAATAAATGGGGAACAACCCCGCAATAACTCAGATCGGTGCAGCGCTGGTACATACAAACCGCGCAAGCACCAATCGGATTTTGAGTTTGTTAGCGCTACATTTTTGTTTATTATTCAGACATGCAAATGAGGGAAATACGGTGATTCACGAACATGCGTGCGCCTGACGCAGGCTACGCAAGGTGCGCGTAAGTTGTACATCCGGCATAAAGTTATTCCCCATAAAGGAGGTGCAACCCAGCAGCAGACATGCAAAGGTCTGCACCAGGGAACACAAGCCGGCGTATTTTATGTTGGACGTATGTCTGGCTGGGCGTAGGTTACGTTCACGCCGTACGCCGTGATCCGGCGTAGTTTAGGCAGTTGTTTTGACGTGGTTGTGAGCAGGCGCAGGGGGATGCGTCCACATCACGGCGCATGCGCAGTACGTGATACGTATCTTTCTGACGGTCGGCCCATCATTTGCATGTGGTCACGCCTCATTTGCATGGGTCACGCCCACTTCCACCTACGCCGGCCTGCACCCTTGAAACCTATGCCACGCTGACGCAGCATTGGGAGCAAAAGCTTGCTGAATGCAATGTTTGCCTCTCCATTCTACGTTGGCGCGGCGTATGGCGTTTGCGCTACGGCAGCGTAATGTGCGCCCTGTGAATCTGGGCCATAGACATTAACTTTCACCTTACTTGAACCTAAACCTCTATCAAGACCTTACTGTAGTAACTAAAGGACTAAAGGCATGTTTTGACGATAAAGGTTTATATGCCTTTCCCCTTGCAATTTCAACAAATTATGCCCACACTTGAAAGGTATTATTCGTGGAGACCTTTCTGGCTTGTAGGCAGGGCTGTCTTAATGAGAGGGCACACCTGGGAACTGCCCAGGGGCCCCAGCTGCATGGGGGCCTCTGCACTTACCCCAAAGCAGCTGGTCCTTGAATCCACGCTGCCCCAAAATTGGAGGCCCCATGAAGGCACTGAGAGTGATGGATAAACAGGGGAGGCAGGCTGGCAGCGGTGTGCCATGCTGTGCAGAACGATACCTATTATTTCACAGCCAGTAGGGAGGGGCAGGGCCGGAGGGGCCAGTGATGCTCTGACCCCGCCCCATGCAGCTTGAATGCTTGAGACTCGAAGGCTGCGGGGTAGGAGCTGGAGTGGGAGCTGCTGAGTCGGCAGCACTGAGAGCCCACCTGTGGAAGTAGCATTGTGGATGGTGTCATGGTGAGCCCAGCTGTCCAGGACTGTTTGCACCGAATGGCTTGGAATGCCCGGAGGGCTTCTCCCTCCTCTACCCCTCCTTCTGCCTGCTTGATTGGTATAGGTAAATCCAGTGCTGGAGGTGGGCACAAAGCCAAAAGTTTACATGCACTGTATCTCCACTGGAAAAGGGGGTACTACATGGATGGAGATCAAGGGTGTATGGAGGGAAAACAATGCTGAGGGGGATCTTAGGTGTATAGGGGGTAGCAATGCTTGGGGTAGCTTGGGTGGCTATAGTGCTAGAGGTATCAGGGATGTGTAGGGGGTATCAGGGATGTACCGGGGTCACAATACAAGGGGTATCTTATGGTATATGGTTACAGTGCTGGGGGGGGGATATCTAGGGTGTAGAGGGGTCAGAGTGCTGGGGGGATATCGGGGGTGTAGAGGGGCCAGGGCATTACTTTGCCCAGGGGCCCATGATGCTATTAAGATGGCCCTGCCTGTAGGAGAGTGGCGACTACCTCTTCCGAGCAACCTTTGCCTTATAACCTCCACCTCACTACTCCCACATCATTAAATGTAATCTCATGAGTGCTTGGTGCAGAAATCGCCCTTCAGAGGGCAAGTCTGGCATCAATGGTAGGAATAGCCAAAATTTCACTGATGTTACAAACAGTCCACCCCCTCCACTGTCAGAAATGAGACTCTTGCCAGGAACCTGGCACACTTCGTATTTGAGGGGATCATTACTAGGTCTATCTGAGGAGAGTTGACCAGGTGATTGTGAGCAGACTGAACATACAGTACCCTCAGATCTGACAAATGAGCTTGAACCGAGTCGAATATTGGACTTACTTCCATCATCAAGGTATGGCTTTTTAAACCCCCCTGTCTCTGTATGTATGATACCACCACCTTGTTGTCTATGTGTATCAAGATACTCTTCCCTTCTAACAAAGGACTGAAGGTTTGGAGGGCTTTGAAGGCTGCTCTCAGTTTCAGTGCATTCAATACTATTCCCTGAGCACTGATCGATCATCGACCTTGTGCTGCTTGTCCATTGAAATGTGCTACCCAGCCCTCCATTCCACTTAGCTATGACTAAGCACTAGTTTCAGTGTGAAACGCGTCAGCAGTTAGGTTTTATTTTATTTTGCTGTGACTTGTAGTGCTGTCCTTCTTTTAATAAAGGCTACAATTTGTTCAGAGTGTGGCTGTCCAGAGACAATTTTTGTTCCTGCTTTGACTCCATTCCACTGTTTGAGAAAAGAGGACTGGAAAACTTGCATGTGCCACTGTGCCCACTGTATCATCAGAATGTGGATGTCAATAAACCCAGAATTCTGAGGCATTGGCTGGCTGGAGGAAAACCTGGTTCCAGGATACACTTTACCTTCTGTTTTATTGACACCACTTTTTCCTGAGAAAGCTCTAATATTTTCCTTCATGTATCACATAAAGCTAGAAGACAGAGCCTGAATTGGTATTGACATAATCTTGATTAGATATAAAAAGGAAAATTAAATAACCCCCATATGTATGGTGATTTTAAAAGCAATGCCAAACAAGACAGTGTATTACATAAAACATAGGCCCAGATTCTCATAGGACTTACGACGGTGCAGCGCCAAGTACGTAAGTCCTAATCTGAGCCATCGTATCTATGCGACTGGTTCTTAGAATCAGTTACGCATAGATATCCATTAGATCCGACAGGCGTAAGTCTCTTACGCCGTCGGATCTAAACTGCATTTTTTTTTTTACCGCTAGGTGGCGCTCCCGTCGGATTCCCCGTCGAGAATGCAAATTAGCTAGATACGCGAATTCCCGAACGTACCCGCGGCCGACGCAGTAAAGTTACAACGTTTATGTTAGGCTTTTCCCAGCGTAAAGTTGCCCCTGCTATATGAGGCGCAGCCAATGTTAAGTATGGCCGTCGTTCAGGTGTCGAAATTTTAAAAAGTTACGTCGTTTGCGTAAGACGTCCGTGAATGGGGCTGGACGTCATTTACGTTCACGTCGAAACCAATGACGTTCTTGCGACATCATTTGGAGCAATGCACACTGGGATATTTTACGGACGGCGCATGCGCAGTTCGTTCGGCGCGGGGACGCGCTTAATTTAAATGATACACGCCCCCTACCCGCCAAATTTTAATTCCGCCGCGTGATTTACGATACGCCACCGCAACTTTACAGGCAAGTGCTTTGTGAATAAAGCACTTGCCTGAAAAACTTGCGGCGGCGTAACGTAAATCGGATACGTTACGCCGCCGCAGAAATACGCCCAGTGGACAAGAATCTGGGCCATAGTTCTTTCTCTTTACAAAAATCCAATAAAAGCATTTACTAAAAAAAGGACAGCTGTTTGTGCATGATATAATACAAATGTATCACAATATGCAAATGCTAAGTTATGTTAAACCAAGTCCTCTCTATATCCTTCACCCACGGGGATGCTGCTGGTGATTACCAAATGTGCTTCAGAACATGTTTTCTTTCTTCAGGGGTGCATAACAAGAAAGGTATGATCCAAAGTCTGAAGTAAGACCATGCATATCAGGAAACATGATCACTTGACATAACACTTTAACTGACCTAATTCGATAGTCATGAGGTCACTTACATAGTATCTTAATTATTAGTATTAACACAGCGTTACGTAGTTAAAAGAAAAAAAACTGACATTATCCATCCATCACACTGGAGCTGTCATTAACACCCACAGAGAAAGCCTGGAGGGGACTTGTTAAGTTCAACTTTTTGGATGAACAGAGGAGGAAGCCATAGTGCTCCAAAGGAGTCAATAATGGTATAGCAGGAAGCAATAACGATTGAAACTAGAGGGGGATTCGAACAGCAGCTGTCCATCATAGAAGTCCTCACAGGGAGGATACATATGTTACCAAATAATTCCCACATATAGGTCAGAAAACATACCAAGTTCATATATGTATTGGGATGAAACCGTTACCTAAATAGACAGGTGTGGGATAATCATTGAACATCAGCTCATTATGTCCCTCTAAGCTAATTTTGTGCCTCAGGGTGTATAAAGAAAAAAACGATCTTGTCACACTTCTTACTTACAAATTTCTAAAGTCTAAAGGATATGACAGTCTCTCTCAGGATTGTAGTGATCAGAGATGCTGGCTGAAATGCTTCTTTTAAATAATGGGCCTGTGCACGGCAATCCCACCAGAGAGGACTTGGTTTAACATAACTTAGCATTTGCACATTGTGATACATTTGTATTATCTCATGAACAAATAGCCTGCCATTCCTAAAGTACAGTTTTTTTTTTTATATTACACAGTCTTGTTTGACATTGCCTTTAAAATCCCAATATGTATGGGAGTTATTTTTCCTTTCTATACTATGTTCCTTCTTGTATCCAACAGTGCTGGAGAGAAAAAGCTTTTCTTCCAATTGATCAACCAGCCACATTCCTGAACACCACCTCCCTTTGTTGGACAATAGCTTCTGGCTAGGAGAAGGACACCATCCAGGTAATGATGAACTCTCATTCTTCTCTCCTTCAGGAGCTCTATAATAGGTAGAAGCAGTTTTGTAAACATCCTGGGAGAGATGGAAAACCCGATGGGAAGTCTCCAAAATTGTAAATGATGGTGGTGGACCACAAAGCGGAGTTACTTCTGATAGTCTGGGTGAATAGAGAAGTGCAGATATATATCTGATAAATCTATAGAGAGCATCCAGTATCCTAGATTTATCATGAGAAGAATCAACTGAAGACTCTCCATCTTGATGGATTCCAGTTATATTATCCTGTTGCGTTTCTTCAAGTCCAAAACTGGACATAAATCTCCAGTCTTTTTCTTTGCTAAAAATATGGGCAAGTAGAAACTTTTTCTCTCTGGGGAACTCTGAACTATTGCTCATTTTAAAGTAAATTGGTCAACAACTGGGCTAAAATGTCCCACCTGTCTACTGAAGATGGGAGCCTAAAAATTAGTGACAGCTGTTACTGTCCAAGGATCTGTAATGTTTTCTGCTCAGGTATGCTGAAAAAGCCTGGATCTGGCTTCCAATGGCACATCCTGGACAATTGCACTATCAAAATGATTTTTGTTGCTGCCCTACCGGGGAAGCCGTAGACTTCTGCAGCCTTAGCACAGAAGCTTATGTGCCCTTCCAATTCTTTCTAAAGTTTCTTCCTGGCCTCTGGAACTTTGCCTCTGGGCTTATTGTTTTTATCTGATGGAATCAATCTAGATCTGCTGCCTGCCACCTTTGAGATGGCTGAATCCAGCTTACTCCCAAAAAGATTGTTACCATCATAAGGTATTTTGGACCAGTTAGGTTTTGATACCCGAACAGCCACCCTTCTCAAATTGACCAATGATGACATAGATCTTATCAAAATCTAATCACTTCCACTGATGCTTCTGCTATGAAGTCACATGCCAGATTTACCTCCTGAAGATCTGTAATTATCCTGTTATTATCAACCTCCTCCTGAAGTGCTTTGTCTAGGTTAGCTGTCCTACTAGAAATTGCTTGCTCTTCCACAGCTAGGGTGGTTGCTGGTCTGCAGGCACCCGCACCTTTCAGGTCAAGATCTATATTGCAATCTAATGCATCCTTGAAAGTTACTGTGTCTTCTATAGGAAGGGTTATGTGCCTCACAAGTCACATCAAGGATGTGTTCACAAACAATGCAGAAAGAAGCGGCTTGGCCCTTGGCTTTTTTAGAGGACATAACTTGAACAATATGTTTTTGATGCTTTTTGTCAGGCTTTTGCCACATCTTGAATCAGTTCCACCAGTTCCTCAATGAAGAGACAGGATTTCTTTCTCTTTTTTGGGACCTGTAAACTATTTCCTGACTTTGCTTCTCAACATATAGTCTCCTTTACTGCTCTAGTGAAAGGCTCTACCGAAGCTAAATCAAAGCCTGCTGGTCCTTTAAGCTCTTCATTTTCTGATGAACTGTGCTATTCTGTTGGAATTGGGTGACTCTGGCTAAAAGTATTGGGGGCCACTCTCCCTGACTGATGCCCCGTACACACCATCACTTTATGTGATGAAAAAAAATGACGTTTTTAAAAACGTCACTTTAATTGACCGTGTGTGGGGGAAAACGTTGTTTTATGTCTTGTAAAAAACTACCAAAAAAAAATTGAAGCATGCTTCAATTTTAGGTGTCGTTTTTCAAAACGTTGTTTTTTACTTCACAGAAATTGACCGTGTGTAGCAAAAAACGTTGTTTAAAAAGAAGTTTTTAAACCCGCGCATGCCCAGAAGCTAGTTATGAAGTGAGCTTCAATGGAAAAACGTGGTGGAACGTAACCTCGCTTTGCTAGAGCATTGTAAAAAAAACGATGGTGTGTAGGCAACTTCGTCTTTGAAAATTTAAGTTTCAAAAAGGTCATTTTTTACTTCACAGAAAATGTAGTTTTTTTTCATCACATAAAGTGATGGTGTGTATGCGGCATGAGAGTGGCATGAGGTAGATCATATCAGGTGGGATGTTCCATGACCAGACCAGTCCTAACAGGTAAGGACAAAAAAGAGAATGCCATGGGCCAGATCACTCTCAAATTTATAGTTATCCAGTCCTATCAGGTTAAGGGGTGGGGATAACCCCCATTGTATGCTACCATGATGTGTCAGGCAAAGGAACTTTAAAGCTTTTTTTTGTGCAAAAAGGAGGCAGGTCTAAGTGTTAGTTTCAATGTTTCTCAACAGGTGGTCTAAATCAAATTAAAAAAAATAGCTATTTTTTAAAGAAAATATATCTTTGTTTGCTAACAGTGCTCAATGTTGTGTTAATGCATGGAAATCAAATGGGTAAAACACTACAAACTCAAGTTTTGAATTTTTGAAAGCTTGTGATTTTTTTAGCTTGTGAAAAGTAAAACTGGAAGTCCTTATTGTTGTGAGCCTTTCAACTCCTGGGAAAGCTGAATGCCTCCGATCCCACAAGAACGTACACTTGCATCAAGCTGAAGTGTATTGTCCTGAAATTCAGAAACAGCACTGAGACACAATAACTGTAAATATATATAGACTAAGCACACCACATCTAAACCGTTCTTATCCAGTAATGTTTTATTCAATATATACTGTATAAAAGCACTATAGTACAATAGGGACAAATATTCAATATGTCATAACGCAAGCATAATAAAGCAATAGTATTTCTTAACTGTCAATTTCAATCTACATGTGTGCATAAAAAAGGAAAAAGGTGCACTACCAAAAATTAGGCAAGAAATTGCATTAAGGAGTTCCAAAAATAGCAAACAATAAATAGAATCAAGTGTCCCTAGTCATATCCCAAAAAACATGTGCTATGAATAGATGAGTCCTGTCACAAACACATCAATGCACTGGCTCATATATGATCTCAATCCTCCGTTGAAAAACTGGATGAATGCAGATAACTTATAGGCAAAAATTCCCACATTTAAAGAAAGGGGTGGCAGCTTACCAGATCCGTTGGACCCCCACAGGGATCAGTCAGGCTCTGAGATTAGGATATCCATGGCTGGATCCAGGTGGCTGCTCTTCTCCTCTAATGGAAGCTCAGGAACAAACCTGCTGTTATCTCCCACCGGTTAATCCAGGATACAGCAGCCTCTCCAGATCATGTAGGAACGTGTGGGTTTAAAAGGAGAAAAAGTGATTCATAGTGCAGTAGTTTCATTAAAAAGTAGTTCTTTATTCCAATCAGACTGACATTTTAAAAAACCGTACTGTTACAAAGTTTCAAAGTTTCAAGGCTTAGAAGCGTGTGCAAATCTAACCAGCATCGGCTCCGACCGATCAGCTGGGAGCGTGGTGACGTCAGCGATACTCGCTCCACCCGATGCTGCGTTTCTCCCAAACGGGCATCGACAGGGAAGGAGGCGTAGGATCGGACGTCACACACACCACACTCTTAAGTATACACAAGCAGGAGATTGACACCGGAAGCTCCTCAGCACGGGAGTGCCTGGGTGTATACTTTACACAGCCAACTCATTTTCCACTGCTGAGACACAGCTCTACCTCACGGGGATGAACAATATATTGTCCCAACATATGGAAAAGCTAACACACAAAAAAACACAATAATTCACATTTAAATAGCATGACATAAGAACCTATTCACTGTGCCTAGGTGGAATACGGATATGCATAGGTGGAAGCCACAATGATAAAATACGAAAAAAAGGGGGGGAGTTTAATGTCCCTCTCCTCATATGTAATCCCAGGGTTTAAGGAACCAGCTGACCACACATCTTACTTCCTTATAATATGCCTACACGTATGCATATCTCCCACTCAGACTCCTGGTAGGTAAATACATTACTTAAAAAGGGATTTAAAATAGATAAAAAGGAATTGTATTAAAAATAAGAGAACACAATATGACCCAATACTAGATTAATACAAATTGCCACAGCTGCGTTGTCACTGCAATGTGGTTATTACATACCCCTAGTGGTCTCCTTCTAGAGAAAACATTTACATCAAGTGGAAATAAGTAAATTCTAGGGGGGAGACCGTAACGGACCGCCACAAAGGGACAGCCAAAGGAAAGGGCCATCTCAAATAGGGACCTTCACTGAAAGGCACGGGAAAGCAAATGGGATTGGAAAAATTAGGGTATTATAAATAATAAAGGAAGGCTGGGGGAACACTTAACTGTTATTAATATAGCAGTTAATATCCCACTCGATGTTGAAACCTAGCAGGGTGTAGCATTGCATGTCATATATCCAACGCGTTTCTCTGCGTGATATGTGACATTTCAAATCACTCCCTCTCAAGTGTGGGGTATATTTTTCAATTCCCACCACTTCAAACACCGGAGGGATCCCGGTTGTGATGTTGTTGAAAAAATTCACCAGAAAATTAAGCATTAAACATCATTTTATGACCAATCCAATTCTTAGGAACAGTAGTACCATTGGCCATCAGGCAGGGACTGCCCTGTTTAATCCCTCAGCAAAGCCAGCTGCGAGTATCACAGTATTTAAGGATTTGATATTACAGGACCTATCACAAGTTCAATTTAGAAAAGACAGAGAGAAAAACACTGAGGAGGGCATCAAAATGTTATGTGAGAGGAAGGATCTCATTATCAGACCGGCGGAGAAGGGGGGGGGGATTTTCCTTCTTAAAAAGGCCGATTATCTCAAGGAGATGGATGCTTTATTATCAGATGGGGACATGTACACTGTCCTGGGGAATGATCCCATTGGAAAATAAAAAAAAAAACCTAAAAAGTATTGTAAGAGAGGGACACAGGAAGGGAATCATTAACGATAAGGAGCGTGATTATTTGATTCCCTTGGCTCCTAAGACGCCCATCATTTATTATATTCCCATGGTACACAAAAATCCCATTCAACCCCCAGGCCGCCCATAGTGAGCGGCATAGATTCTCTCACATCCAGAGTGGGGAAGTTCGTAGATCACTTCCTAAGACCAGTGGTAACTAAAACACCAGCTTTTTTGAGGGATTCCATGCAAATTATCAAAGAAATTGCTGATCTGAAGGTGGAGGAGGACGTCTTGATGGTAACAGCAGATGTTTCCTCCTTGTATACGATTATTCCCCATGACTTGGGGTATAAGGCAGCAGAATTCTTCCTGAAGAAAGGCCTTTCCTTAAAATCCTCCACATTAGAATTTGTCATGAAATTGTTGTGTTTCGCGATGGAACATAATTATTTTTATTATGGTGGACAGTTCTATCTGCAGTGCACCGGCGTAGCTATGGGGCCAGATTTTCCCCCAGCCTCGCTGGGCTGTTCATGGCCTTGTGGGGAAATAATCGACTTTTTTCTCTCAAAGAGCCCCGCCTTCTTTTTTTGGCGTTGATATATTGATGATGCCTTCTTCCTGTGGAAGGGTGATGTGCCATCTTTGATGGATTTCATGACAAATCTGAACAATAACAACTGGGGTATCAAATTTACATATGAGTTTAGTTCTGTATCTGTCAATTTTCTAGATTTGGTTATTTTCAAAGAGCAAGACTCTCTCCTAACTAGGGCTTTTCTTAAAAGCACAAACCAAAATGGCTACATCCCTCGGGATAGTGGCCATCACCCCAACTGGCTCAAGGCCATACCAAAGGGTCAGTTTCAGAGGATTAGGAGAAACTGTTCTCGAGTAGAGGACTTTGAGATACAAGTCAAAGTTTTAAAACAACGCTTCGAGGAGAAGGGATATGTGACATCCATTTTGGATAAGAATATCAAAGAGATTTCCTCTTTGGATAGACAAAATATACTGGCCCCTAAGGTTAAAAACACAGAAGTGAACAACAGTGAATTTGAATGGTCCTTTCTGACCACTTTTTCTTCACACCATTGGTGGGTCAGAAAAGTGATAGAAAAACATTGGTCTGTCTTGAAATGCGATAGGATTATGGGATCCAAACTACATGATAACCCTAAGGTCCTGTTCAGAAGGAATACAAATCTTAAGGACCTGCTGGCACCAAGTGTGGTAGACCCTCCCCCTAGAATTCATATGTTTGAGAACCTTAAAGGCTTCTATCCATGTAAAAGGTGCATTGGGAGGACCACCCGGGCCCTCAAGGTTAGAATAGATGAACACCTCTCTTGTATACGCAGGGGTTTCACGGAACGTAGTGTATCGTTGCACTTTCGACAACATCACAACCGGGATCCCTCAGTGTTAGAAGTGGTGGGAATTGAAAAATATACCCCACACTGGAGAGGGAGTGATTTGAAACATCACATATCACGCAGAGAAATGCGTTGGATATATGACATGCAATTCTACACCCTGCTAGGTCTCAACATCGAGTGGGATATTAACTGCTATATTAATAACAGTTAAGTGTTCCCCCAGCCTTCCTTTATTATTTATAATACCCTCCTTTTTCCAATCCCATTTGCTTTACAGTGCCTTTCAGTGAAGGTCCCTATTTGAGATGTGTAGCGGAGTACAATATTAAAATCCATGATCTCCGCTGGTAACCAGGGTAAATCCACAGTCAGCGCTGAAAAGTAAGGCAATGTCCCAAATCCCCCCCAGTAACCGGACGAAACACAGCTCTGGGAGTCAACTGACTTTTTATTCACAGGCTTCCATATTTATATAATTCTCCATGCAAGGGGTTTCCAAACAGATTTAGCAGGGGTAATACAGTGAGGACCACATGGGGAACTTAACATTATGGATAATTCTCCCATCAGGCATTGCTGCACAAGGGAACAGTTGGTTGATAGCTGGGGTCTGGGGTTATGTGTTGTGAGAGTTTGGTTTAAAACTGGCGAACACCGATTGGGCAACATAAAACAAAGTACTTGAATGCTAGTGGCTTACGGCTGCTAGCATACAAATTACTATGCCCACATAAGACCCAGCAGAATACATAGCATATAATACAGACAACCCTTTGACATGTAACGTCCAGCGTTCCAGAAGTGGCTAGGTTTGCCACAATATGGCCCTTTCCTTTGGCTGTCCCTTTGTGGCGGTCCGTTATGGTCTCCCCCCTAGAATTTACTCTTGTGGTATACTTATTTCCACTTGATGTAAATGTTTTCTCTAGAAGGAGGCCACTAGGGGTATGTAATAACCACATTGCAGTGACCACGCAGCTGTGGCAATTTGTATTCATCTAGTATTGGGTCATAATATGTTCTCTTATTTCTAATACAATTCCTTTTTATCTTTTTTAAATCACTTTTTAAGTAATGTATTTACCTACCAGGAGTCTGAGTGGGAGATATGCATACGTGTAGGCATATTATAAGGGAGTAAGATGTGTGGCCCGCTGGTTCCTTAAACCCTGGGATTACATATGAGGAGAGGGACATTAAACCCCCCCCCTTCTTTTCCCCTTTTTTCGTATTTTATCATTGTGGCTTCCACCTATGCATATCCCTATCCCACCTAGGCACAGTGAATATGTTCTTATGTTATGCTATTTAAATGTGAATTATTGTGTTTTTTTTGTGTGTTAGCTTTTCCATATGTTGGAACAATATATTGTTCTTCCCCGTGAGGTAAAGCCGTGTCTCAGCAGTGGTAAATGAGTTGGCTGTGTTAAGTATACACCCGGGCACTCCCGTGCTGAGGAGCTTCCGTTATCCCTCTCCTGCTTGTGTATACTTAAGAGCGCGGTGTGTGACATCCGATCCTACGCCTCCTTCCCTGTCAATGCCTGTTTGGGATAAACGCAGCATCGGGTGGAGCGAGTATCGCTGACGTCACCACGCTCCCAGCTGATCGGTTGGAGCCGATTCGCCACACGCTTCTAAGCCTTGAAACTTTGTAACAGTTTGGTTTTTTAAAATGTCAGTCTGATTGGAATAAAGAACTACTTTTTAATGAAACTACTGCACTATGAAACACTTTTTCTCCTTTTGAACCCACACGTTCCTACATGATCTGGAGAGGCTGCTGTATCCTGGATTAACCGGTGGGAGATAACAGCAGGTTTGTTCCTGAGCTTCCATTAGAGGAGAAGACCTGAAGCAGCCACGTGGATCAAGCCACGGATATCCTAATCTCAGAGCCTGACTGATCCCTGTGGGGGTCCAACGGATCTGGTAAGCGGACATTCATTTCTTTAAACGTGGGAATTTTTGCCTATAAGTTATCTGCATTCATCCAGTTTTTCAACGGAGGATTGAGATCATATATGAGCCAGCGCATTGATGTGTTTGTGACAGGACTCATCTATTCATAGCACATGTCTTTTGGGATATGACTAAGGACACTTGATTCCTTTTATTGTTTGCTATTTTCGGGACTCTCTTATGCAATTTCTTGCCTAATTTTTGGTAGTGCACCTTTTTCCTTTTTTATGCACATATGTTTCAAGCCCAATATTTGGCTTTTTTGTATTGAGGTGCAGCACTCTCATCGTATTTTCATTTGTATTTTTTTTCCATATATCACATTAGCACCATTGCACTTTGTCTTCCAAGGGGATAGCGCGGATTGTCTTTACCTTACAATTTCAATCTACAGTTAAAAGAAAACATGTAAGGCAGCGTACACACCATCGGTCCAAACCGATGAAAACGGACTGAAGTTCAGTTTCATCGGTTCAAACCGATCGTGTATACGCCCCATCGGTCTGTTGTCCTTCGGTCCAAAAAAAGAGAACTTGCTTTAACCACTTAAGGACCGGACCAATACACAGCTAAATGACCCAAGGGGTTTTTACAATTCGGCACTGCGTCGCTTTAACAGACAATTGCGCGGTCGTGCGACGTGGCTCCCAAACAAAATTGGCGTCCTTTTTTTCCCCCACAAATAGAGCTTTCTTTTGGTGGTATTTGATCACCTCTGCGGTTTTTATTTTTTGCGCTATAAACAAAAATAGAGCGACAATTTTGAAAAATTTTGGTAAAAAAAAAAAAAAAAAAAAAAATCGCAATAAGCGTTTATCGATTGGTTTGCGCAAAATTATAGCGTTTACAAAATAGGGGATAGTTTTATTGCATTTTTATTAATTTTTTTTTTTTTACTACTAATGGCGGCGATCAGTGATTTTTTTCGTGACTGCGACATTATGGCGGACACTTCGGACAATTTTGACACATTTTTGGGACCACTGTCATTTTCACAGCAAAAAATGCATTTAAATTGCATGGTTTATTGTGAAAATGAGAGTTGCAGCTTGGGAGTTAACCACAGGGGGCACTGTAGGAGTTAGTGTTCACTTTGTGTGTGTTTACAACTTTAGTGGGGTGTGGCTGTAGGACTGACGTCATCGATCGAGTCTCCCTTATATAAGGGATCACTCGATCGATACGCCGCCACAGTGAAGCACGGGGAAGCCGTGTTTACATACGGCTCTCCCTGTTCTTCAGCTCCGGGGAGCGATCGCGATGGAGCGGCTATAAACGAATAGCCGCGCCGTCATCCCGGATCGCTCCCCGAGGGAACCCGACCGCCGCAAGTACCGGGGGGTCCCGATCGGACCCCCGACCCACGTCTAGGCAGGCACGTACGTTGATGTGCCTGTCCGTGCCATTCTGCCAACGTATATGTACATGAGGCGGTCGGGAAGTGGTTAAAATCTAACCGATGGACAGCTGACCGATAGGTCAAGACCGATGGTTAGTACCGGTTCAAAACCCGCGCATGCTCAGAATCAAGTAGACGCATGCTTGGAAGCATTGAACTTCGTTTTTTTCAGCACGTGTGTTTTACGTCACCATGTTCTGACCCGATCGGTTTTTGAAACGATGGTGTGTACGCACATCAGATCATCAGTCTGCTTCAGCGGTGAACCGATGAAAACGCTCCGTCGGACCATTCTCATCGGATGGACTGACCGTGTGTACGTGGCCTTAGAGACAGGAGGTTCTTGAGAATAGTGATTTTTACTTACAAAATGTTGGGTTTTTCCTCCCCCCTCACTTTTCACCAGAGCCTGATCTCTTTCTCATTACTTTGTTTTAGATACTAACTACTTGTGTGCATTTTTTAACACCAACTGGACATGTGCAGTTTGTTTCGTTAAGAATTAAAATCCAGAAACATTTTTGTTGTTTGCAAATATGGATGTATTTGAATTTCCAAATTACGATAGTACCAAATTTAAATGAATCTGAAATAACGTAAAAAATATTTGGATGGAATTCAAATTGATTTAAATAGTTTTGAATCAATTTTAATAGTTTTCGAGTTCAAATTGTTTTCAAATTTAAAAAGTTTTCAAATCCAGTTTGTTTTAAAATTCGAAATGTTTTCAAAAGAGAATAAAATAAAATAGAAAATAAAGGAATATAATAGAAAAATAATATAATAGAAAACAATATAACAGAAATTAAAGGATTATAATATAAAAGAGTAAAACAGAACACATGGAAAATAAAAGAATAGAAAAGAAGAATAGACTAGAATAGACTATAACAGAATAGAAAATAATAGAATTAAAAAAGGCAATAGAATAGAATAAAATATAAATAATATAACCATTTACCAAAATTCAAGTAGAATCAATATGAATTTGAATAGAATAGTAAATAATACATTAGAATAGAATAGAAAATAACACACTAGTATGGAAAAAAACAGAATAGAAAGAATATAACCATCTTTCAAAATTCTAATTTTAAATAGAATAAAGTTAAATTAGAATAGATTATGATGGAATAGAATAGAATAGAACATAAAATATTAGAAAATAATAGAATACAATACAATACATAGAAAAATAATATAATTCAAAAAACATTAAACTAGAATAGAAAGAATATAACCATTTCCCAAAAACTCCAATAGAATCAATTCAAATTTGAATAATAGATTAGAATAGGAAGATAGTTATATTCTATTCTGTTTTTTATACTATTCTATATTATTATTTTATATTCTATTTTAATCCATTATTTTATATTCTATTCAAATTTATTTTCCATTCTATTGTTTTTTAAATTATATTATATTCTTTTCCATGTGAATTTCATAAGATGGTTATATTTTAATTTATTCTAATATTCTATATTCTAATAGCTAGATTCAGAAACACTCACGACGACATATCACTAGATACGCCGTCGTAAGTTTGAATCCACGCCGTTGTATCTTTAAGCGTATTCTCAAACTGAGATACGCTTAAATCTTGCTAAGATACGACCGGCGTAAGTCTCCTATGCCGTCGTATCTTAGCTGCATATTTACGCTGGCCGCTAGGGGCATGTACGTCGATTTACCCCGAGAATATGTAAATGAGCAAGATACGCCTATTCACGAACGTACATACGCCCATCGCAGTAAGCTACGCCGTTTACGTAAGGCGTTTTTCAGGCGTAAAGATAAACCACCAAAAAGATGGCGCAGCCCATGTTAAGTATGGACGTCGGGACAGCCGTCGAATTTCACGCCGTTTACGTCATTTGCGTAAGCCGATTCAGAATGGGGCTGGGCGTAGGTTACGTTCACGTCGAAAGCAAGGAGTATTTTCAACGTGATACTGAGCATGCACGCGCATGCCCTGTAGATCGGCGCTTCATTTACATGTATGGTAATGAATCGTGAATTCATTACCATACAACACGCCCCCTACTTGCCTATTTTGAATTAGGTGGGGTTACGCCGGGCCATTTGCGCTACGCTGACATAACTTAGGAGGCAAGTGCTTTGTGAATACAGTACTTGCCTCACTATCTTACGTCGGCATAGTGCAAATGGGATGCGCTACGCCGACCTAAAGAAGCGTCGCCGTATGTGAATCTAGCTATAAGTTTCTAATTTATTATATTCCATTCTACTGTATGACGTTCTTTTATTTTTTATTCTATTTTGTTCTGTTTTACTCTATTATATTCTATTATTTTATTGTATGTTATATATTGTTTCTCTATTATATATTTTTTCTATTCTATTCCTTTATTTTCTATTGTATTTTATTCTCTTTGAAAATTGAAAAACTATTTGAATTCAAAAACTATTTAAAATTGATTTGAAAACTATTCAAAAATCGATTCAACTTCGAATTGTGAAAATTCAAATAGTTTTGAATATGAATAAACAAAACAAATTCCGAAAACCAATTAAATGGGTTAAACTAATTTAACTAAACAAATTTATGTAAATAACAAAACAAACCAACATTTTTTTTTTCGTACTGCACATGTCTAACATCAACTGGTATGAGACTAACTGGTTCACACTTTACCCACATTCTATTTATTCTTTTGGATTTAGATTGTAATTAACAAATGTTGCAAATAAAAATGCTGCATTGTGCTTGATGTGATATGACATATTTAGATATGTGTATCTATTATACTATAGTGCTTTTATTTATCTTAAAAGCAGTGGCCCAGATTCAGGTAGATCCGCGCAATATTTGCGTGGGCAAAGGGCAACGATTTTTGCTCTGTGCCCACGCAAATATTTCGATTTGCCCGCGATTCACGGAGCAGTAAATCCGTAAATTGCGCTAGCGCTATGCTAATTTGCCCTGCGTAAGGGCGCCTAATGTAAATGATCCCGCCGGGGGCGGGAATCATTTAAATTAGGCGCGCTCCCGCGCCGAGCGAACAGCGCATGCTCCGTCGGGAAACTTTCCCGACGTGCATTGCGGCAAATGACGTCGCAAGGACGTCATTTGCTTCTAAGTGAACGTGAATGGCGTCCAGCGCCATTCACGAATCACTTACGTAAACGACGTGAAATTCAAATTTCACGAGCGGGAAGGGTGGCTATACTTTAGCATTGGCTGCGCCTACTATGAGTAGGAGCAGCCTTACGCTAAAGTCGCCGTACGGAAACTCCGTACCTTGCTTGCGCAGGGCCCGCGCAACTTTTGTGAATCGGTGGTAGTATGCAATTTGCATACTATACGCCGATCACAATGGCCGCGCCCCCTAGCGGCCAACGCAAGAATGCAGCCTGAGATATGAAGGCATAAGGAGGCTTATGTCTGTCATATCCTAGGCTGCAGTCCGCGTAGCGATGTTCCTGAATCAGGGGCATTCGCTACGCGGGAGCAAAACAGCTATTGCGCCGCGCGACCTATGGTTGCGCGGGCGCAATAGCTTCTTGAATCTGGACCAGTGTGTGAAATCAGGCATTCTATAGAATGCCTAGACAATGTATGAAATTATGAATTTTACACTTTGCCTGTACTCATATTTTGAAATTTCTCATAATGTTTGCACATGAATAAATATATACAGTGCATTGAAAAAAAGTATAAATACCCCTTGAAATTTTCCACATTTTGTCATGTTATAACCAAAAATGTAAATGTCTTTTATTGGGATTTTATATGATAGGCCAACACAAAGTGGCACATAATTGTGAAGTGGAAGGAAAATTATAAATCATTTTCCATTTTGTTTTTACAAATAGATATCTGAAAAGTGTGGTGTGAATTTGCATCTAGCCCCTTTACTCTGATACCCATAACAAAACCTAGTGGAACCGTTTGCCTTCAGAAGTCACCTAATTAGTAAATAGAGTCCACCTGTGTGTAATTTATTCTCAGCATAAATACAGCTGCTCTGTGAAGGCCTTAGAGCCGGTTAACGCCGCTTGGCAAGGCGTCCTGAAGACGACTTCAGAGGCGACTTGCAAAATGACTTCTGTATAGAAGTCAATGCAAGTCGCCCCCGAAGTCGTACAAGAACCTCTTTTTTAAGTCGGAGCGACTTGCGTCGCTCCTATTAGAACGGTTCTATTGAATAGAATGGGACGCGTCTTGTCAGGCGGCTGAGTCGCCTGACGAGTCGCCCCAGTGTGAACCGGCTCTTAAGGTTTCTTAGTGAACAAACAGCATCACGAAAGCCAAGGAACACACCAGACAGGACAGGCATAAAGTTGTGGAGAAATTTAAAGCAGGGTTAGGTTGGACCAAATCATGTTATCACATTTAACACCAGCTTGACTATTGTCCTTTTACCCCAGACAGCAGATGTCTGTATTTTAGGACTGGTAGATGCCCTGGCCCCATCTAGAGCTGTTTACACTTTGCTCAGTTTGCTTCTGTTCTATGCTCGGAAGAGCATTATACTCAGGTGGAGAGCCTCTTCTGCACCTACTCTCAATATGTGGAAGTCACTGGTGAATTTGATCATCCCGCTGTATAAAGAAACCTACACATACAGGGGCTGCCCACATTTTTTAACAAGGTGTGGGATATATGGTTAGAATCTGATACCACCGTGACTCAACAGCAAGACCCTGACACTATTCTACTCTAATAAGTCCTATGCAGGTTGAAGTAAGAGACCACATATTCTGCAGATACGACAATGTGGCCACACAGTACATGCCCTACGCACCTAGAGGGTTTGACACAGCAAACATGAGTAAATGCTTAGGGGGTGGTTGACAAGTGTTTCTTTCTCCTGACAACCATACTGTTATGCGTGAGTGAGCATTTTCCATCCTTATTATTCAAGCAGCACATTTTGGGATGTTAAGATTTTTGTTATTGCTGTTAAGCAAGTTCTAATTCGTTTTTCCAAGTTACTTTTTTTGTTTTTTTATTTTTTATTTGTTTTGAGCTGGGGTATGCCCAAAGGCTCTGTATCCAGGGGCGCACTGACCATTGAGTCACTCGGGCACTGCCTGAGGGCCCCATGCCACTAGGGGGCCCCATCAGGGATGCCAGGCTCAGTGTGTAAAAATCAATGTTTTTTTTACATCTGTCCCTGATATGTCCGAAACCAACATGCTTTTGATGTGAAAATCCCGCGATTTTAACTGCCCCGCCTCTGCACTGCCTCCTGGCGTGGTTGCCATCTGTAAGCCCAGGGGCCCCATAATCTTCTATTGCCCGGGGGGCCCATGAGTTGTTAGTCCGCCCCTGTCTGTATCTGTACCATTCTTTCTTTTGCTTTGAGAAAAACAATAAAAACAATCTTCAAAAAAAAAAGGGTTATGTTATACACAAATATCCCAAGCTTTGAACATCTCATGGAGCACTGTTAAATCCACCATCCAAAAATGGAAAGAGTATGGCACAACTGCAAACCTACCACCTAAACTGACAGGCCAGAAAAGGTGAACATTAATCAAAGCAGCTGCCAAGAGGCCCATGGTAACTCTGGAGGAGCTGCAGAGATCCACAGCTCAGGTGGGCGAATCTGTCCACAGGGCAACTATTAGTTGGGCACTCCACAAATCTGACCATTATGGGAGAGTGCAAGAAGAAAGCCATTTTTGAAAGAAAGCATTACAGTTTGTGAGAAGCCATGTGGGGGACACAGCAAATATGTGGAAGAAGGTGCTCTGGTCAGATGAGACCAAAATTGAATTTTTCAGCCTAAAAGCAAAAGCACACACCATCCCCACCTTGAAACAAGGTGATGACAGCATCAAGTTGTGAGGAGGCTTTTCTTCTCCAGGGAAATGTCCATTGACCCCTTAAAGCGGAGTTCCACCCAAAAATGGATTTCCGCTTTTCGGAATCCTCCCCCCCCCCTCTGGTGTCACATTTGGCACCTTTCAGGGGAGGAGGAGGAGGAGAAGATACCTGTGTATTCCAAGTATTTGCTCCCACTTCCAGGCATATATGGATGCAGTTTTTTTGCGGCAATCTATGCCATATCCGGCCCCCTCTTCCGGCCCCTCGCTGTATTCTGGGAGAAACACAGGTCCCAGAAGACAGTAGGGACCAGTGAGATAGCGCAGCGCAAGTCATGCATGCGCAGTAGAGAACCAGGAAGTGAAACCGCAGGGTTTCACTTCCTGATTCCCTCACCAAAGATGGCGGCGGCAGCAACCGAGAGCCAAGGGACAGAACGGCTTCTGGTGCTGACATCGCGGGTGCCCTGGGCAGGTGAATGTCCTAATATTAAAAGTATTTGTAGCTGCTGACTTTTATTTTTTATTTTTTTCCGGCGGAACTCCACTTTAATGCAAACAGTATTTTCTGAATAACAGTTAACATCATTACTAAATACCAGAACATCATCATCATTTATGTACATGCATTTGACTTAGTAATTGTGATAAAAAAAAAAATCACCAATCCAACCCCCCAGATAAAAAAAAAGTGAAAAATACCCCAAAAGAGTCCAGATTTTCCAGGATCGTTCAAAGGGGCACACTTTTTTGAAAAAATAAATACATTTATAATTGAACTATATTATTGATGAAACTATATGACCTCAGTGTTAACACCATTGAGTGCACTTATGGGAATAGGGACCTACAAGCTATATGTCTTTTTTCCTTAAAGCCGCTGTTAAGCGTGGCTTCTCAAAATGTAATTAGCTCTTACAACAGTCACAAGATTAAGAGTCTATCCCGCTGTCTCCCGATCAGAAGCAATGCCAGAGAGCTGTTGGGCACAGCTCTCTGTATGCTTAGAGCATGCAGTGAGTGCATTCATAGCATACAACCCAAGACTGCCATAGGCTCATATGTGCAGCAGCTAGGCCTTAAAGCCAGCTCTTCCTGCCACAATATACAGTATATGCATTATGTGGTCAGGAAAAAGCTATAACAATTGCCTGGTGCACATTCATCCTATTGTAAATTTTACTGTGGAATGCCAAGCAAATGCCATCAATTTTCACTTAGGTGATTCCAATAAAAGATGCGCTGGGTAATTTTCCTTGGGAATCTTTCATACCCTTAGATATTGAAAACATTCTTTTCTATCTTAGACAAGATCGCACATTTAGAGGTAAACATTTAAATCATGGTCTTTACTACCATTTTACATTCATAAGGCTTAGCAAAAATTATAATGAAAGATTGCGAAATATCAGCTCAATTTATGTATGAAAATAATTTACAAAAAACACTCCATAATGAATGTTACACATATAGCACAAGTTTTTTTGTCAGTTTCTAAAGATAACTATTTTTCTGTTATAACTTGTAGAGCCATGGGATGTTCTGAAAAACCAATGGTCATTCAAAGCATAATTTATGTTTACAAAATTTTTAAATGTATGTGAAAAAATCCTAATGATATTCTATGTTGTTCTTTGATTATTTTATTTTTTGGTGTTAAAACTATAAAATAAGTGTGGTATGCTACCATTATTTATATTTTGTAATTGTGTTGCCTGAAGATGATACTGCATTTATTTATGTATCTGAGAAGTTTATATATCAGCAGTAGCCTTAGGATTCAGAAAATCATACAGTAATGAAAAATATAGATCATCTATGATAGGAAGAGAAATTGCTGAGTTCAAAAGCTCAAATTACCTTATTTTAGAAGCTATTGAACAGTCTAACCTTCTTATTAGAAAAAAAAGGAAGAAAATTAACACATCCCTGTGACAATATTCTTAAAACCCTTAATCTTACCTATATATATGTGTTCTCATCTTACTTTAAAAATAGCAGAATTTAAATATATATTCAGCAAGGTTTAAAATTAAACCATAATCCAAAAGGCACTGGGCACATTATATTTATGGTCTAGTGATTGTCACTTTTATATTGCAATACTGGTTTACTTGGATTAAATCCCAGGACACTCCCTGCATGGAATTTGCAGGTTCTCCCTGTGCTTGCATGGGTTTCTTACAGGCACTTCTACATGTCAAAGACATGCTGGTAGGTTAAATGGCTCATGTTTAAATTAGACCTAGAGTGTGTGTGATAGGGACTTTGGCCTGTGAACTCCCTGAGGGCAGTGGCTAAAATTAAGGTACAGTATGTAAATAGCTCTTGTAAATGTCATCACTATATAAATGTCTGTGAAAAAAAAATAGTTGTGATGCCATTAGGCTAGAGACAGTATTAGAAATACCAGACAGTCACTGGCAACTTAGGGCTCTTTCACACGTCCGTTCAGTTTTTCAGATCAGTTTTTTTTTCATCAGTTGATCCATTTTTCCATCAGTTTTTCGTCAGTTTTTCGTCAGTTTTTCAATCCGTATTTCCATCCGTTTTTCCATCCGTTTTTCCATCCGTTTTTTTTTTTTTTTTTTTTTTTGGGGGGCTTTTTACATAGAAAAACGGATGTTAGCGGAACGGATGATAAACGGATCATCCGTTAACGTCCGTTTTTCGTCCGTTCCGTTTTTTAGACGGAAGAAAAATAGGGTTTTTTTCCGTCCAAAAAAACGGAACTGAACGCAGACGGATGCTAACGGACGTTAGCGGATGCTCATCCGCTAACGGACACTAGCCCATAGGGAAGCATTGCGGTCCGTTAACGGACGTCCAAAAAACGGACGAACGGAACGCACGTGTGAAAGAGCCCTAAGGCTAGAATAATACAAATGATTTTAAATGACTTTAGAAGTTGATGTGGTTGTACCATGGCCATACACTTTCCTGACAGACTCCATGGCAGCCTACGTGTGGGTTTACCCCACCTCCTCTCCAATGCTATAGGACCCCCTACCCTATAAGTTTGAACTCACCGGTAGAGACTGTGTTCCTTTTTTGTCCTCCTCATGGACCTACATCATGTTTGTTCCTGCTGGCGTCCGTTATAATATTTCCCGAATGTTTGGCATATCATCCATGCAGCAGAGCTCAGGGCTGAGCTACGAGAGGGCCTGTGCATTTCTTTGGCAGTATATACTCCATAGAGAAGAAGGGAACTGCCGCTCCAGCTGAGTGCACTAAGCAATCAGTGTCCTCTCAGAAGCCTGGGTGCAGGCAATGCATGGAAACAAAGCTTGAAAAGAAAAAGGTGAACAACCGCACTTCCAAAAATATATACCCCAGTGATGGAATTGAGGTATGCCTGAAGGTGGACGCATCAACGACTGGCAAGGTCTGAACCTTTTTCACTTCCTCCATGGCAGTCGCCTCTGTGTCTATTTGTTTGTTTCCCTTTATTTCCTGGTACTCTCCGGTACCTCTGTGTCCCCTCACGGCGCATGGAACGCATTTGCGTTCCAGGGTGCCACTGTACTTCCGGGTCGCAGGCGATGCCGCCGCTCTGCGCATGTGTGGGACCTCTGTGATAGTGAGGCCTGGCTCGCGCGTTCATGCAGTGGCGGGTGGTCCGGCAACCACGCAGGCACCGTTAGGCTGTCTTCACGGTGCAGGCGCGAGGTGGAGGGGGTGGTGACGTCACCAGGCCGGGGATTCGAAGGTCTGTCTCCTGTCAGTGCGGGAATTTTCCGCAGACAGTGAGCGGTGGCTTCCCCCAAGCAGAGTCTGCACCAGGATGCCCTATATGTTAAAAAAAATGTATAATGTTATTAGTGTATGTATATATTTTTGATATTATAAAAAAATAATAAATTAATGTTTTTCTTCGGGATGGCTTCCCTGGTCTGGGTAGCATTTACGGGTCATCCGCAGACTGTATGTATTTTTTGCTGACGTCCTGTCCAGAGGTTATGGACAGGTCACTGCCTTTATGCAGCCAGCCCTTGCGCACTGGGTACGTGCAGGCAAGGGGAGGGGGCCGAGGTTGCATTCTCAAGGGTTTGAGATTGTGTTTGGTGTCCTCACCCCCCCCACACAATTTTTTCTTTTTCAGCCCTTTTAAAAGATCTGACCAGCAATTTGTGGTTCAGGACATCCGAGACCTTGCCAGACCACAATTTCTCCATTTATTGTCCAGTTCTAAACGAGATTCGCTGTCAAGTCAGCAGAGGAGAAGTCGCATTCCTGCAGCAACTGGAGAAGTCGCATTCCTACAGCAACTGGAGAAGTCGCATTCCTGCAGCAACTGGAGAAGTCGCATTCCTGCGGCAGCTGGAGAAGTCGCATTCCTGCGGCAGCTGGAGAAGTCGCATTCCTGCGGCAGCTGGAGAAGTCGCATTCCTGCGGCAGCTGGAGAAGTCGCATTCCTGCTGCAACTGGAGAAGTCGCATTCCTGCTGCAACTGGAGAAGTCGCATTCCTGCAGCAACTGGAGAAGTCGCATTCCTGCAGCAACTGGAGAAATCGCATTCCTGCGGCAACTAGAGGAGACGTTGCATTCCTCCGGCAACTAGAGGAGACGTTGCATTCCTCCTCCAACTAGAGGAGACGTTGCATTCCTCCTCCAACTAGAGGAGACGTTGCATTCCTCCTCCAACTAGAGGAGACGTTGCATTCCTCCTCCAACTAGAGGAGACGTTGCATTCCTCCTCCAACTAGAGGAGACGTTGCATTCCTCCTCCAACTAGAGGAGACGTTGCATTCCTCCTCCAACTAGGGGAGACGTTGCATTCCTCCTGCAACTAGAGGAGACGTTGCATTTCTCCTCCAACTAGAGGAGACTAGAGGAGACGTTGCATTCCTCCTGCAACAAGGAGACGCAGCATTCCTCCTGCAACAAGGAGACGCAGCATTCCTCCTGCAACAAGGAGATGCAGCATTCCTCCTGCAACAAGGAGACGCAGCATTCCTCCTGCAACTAGGAGACGCAGCATTCCTCCTGCACTAGGAGACGCAGCATTCCCCTGCAACTAGAAGGAGACGTAGCATTCCTCCTGCAACTAGGAGACGTTGCATTCCTCCTGCAACAAGGAGACGCAGCATTCCTCCTGCAACAAGGAGACGCAGCATTCCTCCTGCAACAAGGAGACGCAGCATTCCTCCTGCAACAAGGAGACGCAGCATTCCTCCTGCAACAAGGAGACGCAGCATTCCTCCTGCAACAAGGAGATGCAGCATTCCTCCTGCAACAAGGAGACAAGGCATTCCTCCTGCAACTAGGAGACAAGGCATTCCTCCTGCACTAGGAGACGCAGCATTCCCCTGCAACTAGAAGGAGACGTAGCATTCCTCCTGCATCTAGAAGGAGACGTAGCATTCCTCCTGCATCTAGAAGGAGACGTAGCATTCCTCCTGCGTCTAGAAGGAGACGTAGCATTCCTCCTGCGTCTAGAAGGGGACATAGCATTCCTCCTGCATCTAGAAGGGGACGTAGCATTCCTCCTGCATCTAGAAGGAGACGTAGCATTCCTCCTGCATCTAGAAGGAGACGTAGCATTCCTCCTGCATCTAGAAGGAGACGTAGCATTCCTCCTGCATCTAGAAGGAGACGTAGCATTCCTCCTGCATCTAGAAGGAGACGTAGCATTCCTCCTGCATCTAGAAGGAGACGTAGCATTCCTCCTGCATCTAGAAGGAGACGTAGCATTCCTCCTGCATCTAGAAGGAGACATAGCATTCCTGCTGCACCTAGAAGGAGATGTAGCATTCCTCCTGCATCTAGAAGAAGATGTAGCATTCCTCCTGCATCTAGAAGAAGATGTAGCATTCCTCCTGCAACTAGGAGACGTGGCATTCCCCCTGCATCTAGAAGGAGACATAGCATTCCTCCTGCATCTAGAAGGAGACGTAGAATTCCTCCTGCATCTAGAAGGAGACGTAGCATTCCTCCTGCGACTAGAAGGAGACGTAGCATTCCTCCTGCAACTAGAAGGAGACGTAGCTTTGCTCCTGCAACTAGGAGACGTAGCATTCCTCCTGCAACTAGGAGATGTAGCATTCCTCCTGCAACTAGAAGGAGATGTAGCATTCCTCCTGCATCTAGAAGGAGATGTAGCATTCCTCCTGCATCTAGAAGGAGATGTAGCATTCCTCCTGCAACTAGAAGGAGATGTAGCATTCCTCCTGCAACTAGGAGACGTGGCATTCCCCCTGCATCTAGAAGGAGACGTAGCATTCCTCCTGCATCTAGAAGGAGACGTAGCATTCCTCCTGCATCTAGAAGGAGACATAGCATTCCTCCTGCATCTAGAAGGAGACGTAGCATTCCTTCTGCAACTAGAAGGAGACGTAACATTCCTTCTGCAACTAGAAGGAGACGTAGCATTCCTCCTGCAACTAGAAGGAGACGTAGCTTTGCTCCTGCAACTAGGAGACGTAGCATTCCTCTTGCAACTAGGAGACGTAGCATTCCTCCTGCAACTAGGAGACGTAGCATTCCTCCTGCAACTAGGAGACGTAGCATTCCTCCTGCAACTAGAAGGAGATGTAGCATTCCTCCTGCATCTAGAAGGAGATGTAGCATTCCTCCTGTAACTAGGAGACGTAGCATTCCTCCTGCAACTAGAAGGAGATGTAGCATTCCTCCTGCATCTAGAAGGAGATGTAGCATTCCTCTTGCAACTAGGAGACGTGGCATTCCCCCTGCATCTAGAAGGAGACGTAGCATTCCTCCTGCATCTAGAAGGAGACGTAGCATTCCTCCTGCAACTAGAAGGAGACGTAGTATTCCTCCTGCAACTAGAAGGAGACGTAGCTTTCCTCCTGAAACTAGGAGACGTAGCATTCCTCCTGCAACTAGGAGATGTAGCATTCCTCCTGCAACTAGGAGACGTAGCATTCCTCCTGCAACTAGAAGGAGACTTAGCATTCCTCCTGCAACTAGAAGGAGACTTAGCATTCCTCCTGCAACTAGAAGGAGATGTAGCATTCCTCCTGCAACTAGAAGAAGACGTAGCATTCCTCCTGCAACTAGAAGGAGACGTAGCATTCCTCCTGCAACTAGAAGGAGACTTAGCATTCCTCCTGCAACTAGGAGACGTAGCATTCCTCCTGCAACTAGAAGGAGACGTTGCATTCCTCCTCCAACTAGAGAAGACGTTTCATTCCTCCTCCAATTCACCACACTCACTGCCATGACAGCCGCGCTGATTGCAGAGTCTGCTGGAGATATGGGACATGATTTCCGAAAGGCAAGTCTTTATGTGACCAAGGTTATGCCCAGGTGGTTGAGGGAAAAGGAGACGGGTCCAATAAAATATTGAGTCTCTGGTGAAACATGTGGTAGAGCAATCCCTTAAATAATGGGATACATCCCACACACGGAGCCAGTCTACCCTTCTACATGGCTCCTTGGCTAAATGCGGCCTAAAGGATTTTGATCCTTCCAGCCCGACGCTGCTTCGCTGGATTCTTCGGACAGAGAGTTGGAAGTTGATGAAAGGATTCAGAGGATTTGATGTCTTTCTGGCACTAGTCAAGATGGTTAAGGAGGCCCATGTGTGGGTAGACCATTCCATCCCCCGGCTAAGCAAGGGGGTTCATTAAGCATCCGGGGGAAGAACACTCTTTTTCTCCTTTTTTGCTTTTTACAGGAATTAAGAATATCATCTGAGCGGAGTATGGTGAACAAGAAAACTTCTTCATCAAACAAAATATTCAGAGTATACCCCTGCAAGACAGAAGTGGAGTCCCTGGCATACTCCCCACTCATGGTTGCACTGAAGTCGCAGGGAGCAGTGGTACATGTCTGTAGGGACTGAGGTCCCAAGGGGGTATATTTCCCCCTTCCCCTCTCGTAGCAGAAGAAGGTTTGTGGTGACCAGTGTCAGTCCTGACTTACCTAAACAGTGTATAAAATATGAAAGAGTCAAAGGAAGATTCTGTCGACTACCTGTACAGCCAGACCACCGGCAATTCTCAATCGACTTAAATACTTATCTCTACGTTCCAGTGACAAAGGAGTTTCTCAAATACCTCCAGTTCCAAGTTGGACAAAAACATCTATAGTTTGTCTCCCTTCCTGTTGAGCCGACCACCTCACCCAAGTCTTCTCAAGAATTCCTCTGGCCATAATGGCCCTCATCAGAACGAGAGGGGTTCATTGTGTCACTACTTTGACCTCCTGTTGCTGACGCAGAACAAAGGGTAGCTGCTGGTTCACAGGGAGAAGGTAGTCTCCACCTTGGCCAGCTTTTGGATGGTTCATAGGTCAGGGTAAAAGGCCACCTAGGACCAATCCAGCACCTAGTGTACTCTGGAGCCAGCTTCGTTTTTTCCTATGGTGGAAAGCACCATCCCACTCCCAGTGGGGAAGATCCCGGTTTCTCAGAAGAGAATTTTGTTATCTCTAATCTCTTCACGGCCGAGGGCCTCACAGTGCCAAAGCTTTTCGGCTCAATGGTCTCCAAGACCCCTATGGTCAAGTGGACCCTGCAGACGTTGCATCCTTTTTTTCTTTGTCAATTATGTTTCCTGCAGCTACATATGCCAAGGGGCAACGGTCAATTTAATTCTCCGGTTGGGGAGCCCTCTGCAGATCGGATCTTGCCCTAGTCAAGCTAGGTATACGTTTTCTCAACCCAGACTGGAACACCTTGGGGATTCAGGCAGCTTGGTGTGCCCTTCAGTCTTTATCCAGTTCCCGGAAGAGAGAGTCAGTATCATTAAGAGTGATCAACACCACGGTGATCTCCTATATGAAGAATCTCGGAGCACTTAGAGGGAGGTCAAGTCCATTATGTCTTGTGTCCAGAAAAACCTATCCTGCATGTCAACGGCTTACATCCCGGAGTCCAGAAAGCCCTAGTGGTCTTCCTGACATGTATTCGGCTGGTCACCAACGAGTGGTCCCTTCATGTGCAGTCATTCAAGCAAATTCTGCCCCTGGGAAGTCCTTCCCGAAGTGGTCCTGCTCTCTAGTCTTTACCGGCAACTTTAAGCTTAAGAGGTATTACACTCTGGATTGTGCAGCTAGGCCTCTGGAATGGATGCCCTGACAGATCGATTGGTTTCTAGAAGACATACGCCTTTTTTCCTTTGATCGACTCAAATCTATGATTGCCTCAAGGTCCCATAAGAGCCAGTGAATCGTCCTACCTCAACTTTTGGACCTACCAGTCCACTAGAATTCATCCTCTGGACATAGATGAAATCTTGGGGGTATGCTTGCGAGCTACTTCCTCCGTCTCAAACACTCTGTCTAGTTGTTTGTCCTGCGTGCTGGCAGTTGAGCCTCGAGCGGAATGATTGTGGCCGGGATTGTCCAGTCTGTCCAACAAGCTTATAAAGGCGAGGACCCGGTTCCTCCAGAGTCGGCGATGGCACATTCCACTAGGCGTATATCGGTTTAATGGGCAACAGTCCAGCTTATGGTTCCAGATGTCTTCTGTAGGACGGCCTTGTGGGCCTCCATTATTACCTTTTGTCACTTTCTGTAGTGAGCCTGCTCCGTTACCTTCTATGGGCTTTTGTTTGTAAAACTTGTTGGTTGACAGGTCAAATCAAATGTATTTCTGTTCATTATACCCACCCGTGTGGATTGGCTAGTTATTTCCCACATGTAGGCTGCCATGGAGTCTGTCAGGGACTCACCTCTCAGCCTCGTCAGCCTTCCAGAGGGTTAATACAACGGTGCGCATTTGCGCGCCATCGCGCGCCTACGGTGCACATTGATTCCTTGGCGCCACAGCTTTAAATGGACACTGACAGCTCCAGCACATTGCTGTCTGATCTACAGTCTCTGAGCGTTTGTAACCTGAAAAACCTGATTACCTGTTGAAACATTCTGACCCGGCTTGTTTGACCTTCCGCACCTCTCCGATCCTGACCTCGGCTACCATTGACTTATCCTTTGATTGATCCACCGCTGCCAGACCTTCCTGCCTGTACCACGACCACTCTCTTGCTTATCCTACCTGATTACCTGAACTATCTGATGTGACCCGGCTTGTCTGACCCTGCTTCCGTCTGCTGTCTATTAACCGGCTTACCTTCTCAGCTTGCTGCCGCGAACCTTCCGTTAGGGTCGCTGACCCCCGCTTCCAGCTCCATCGGTTCCAGCATAACCTTCCATCAGGATCTACACCAACTTCATCTATTCAGCAAGCCGGCACTCCTACCCCACCAGGCTCCTGAGTCTGCTGTTCCCAATCCAGCAACTCACGAGCCGGAGCTGTAAGAGAGGCCTCCTCCTACAACTGGGCTCTGGCTACCAGGTACGTGGTACATAACAGTATCAGACAGCCATGACAGAGCCTTCAGGAGTGGCCCCAGCCATGGAGGAGATTTGTAAACACCTCGCATCTCTCACCCAAGCTGTAAAGAATCTACAGGACGGCTACATGCGACTAGAAGATCAAGTACAGAATCTAACCGGAGACGCAGCTCCTGCATCCGCTCCCAGGTCATCTCCAGCCGTAGTGATGCTACCACCCGAACCCAGGGTTCCGATGCCAGAGCGGTTCGCCGGGGATCGTTCCAAGTTCCGGAATTTCCGTAGTGCCTGTCAATTATATTTTGCCCTTCAACCTAGGACTTTTTCCTTAGAGGCCACAAAAGTGGGATTTGTGGTTTCTCTTCTTCAAGGGGAACCCCTAACCTGGGCACAGCGATTATTGGAGGAAAATGGCACCAACACAGAGACTTTACTTGCTTTCTTTCAGAAAATGGCACAACTATATGATGACCCTCAGAGGACTACCACTGCTGAGGCCGCCCTGCTTGCACTTCAACAAGGCCGTCGAGCAGTTGAGGAGTATGTTACGGACTTTCGCCGCTGGAGTGCGGACACCCAGTGGAACAGCGCAGCTCTGCGACATCAGTTCCACTTAGGACTTTCAGAAGCCCTGAAAGATGAGTTGGCTCGCATTGGGGTCCCTGACACCCTGGAGGATTTGATCGACAAGGCTATTCAGATTGATTGGCGTCTACGGGAGCGACGAGCAGAGCGATCTTCTCTTCTAAGCCGCCCAGTATGGGTCACTACTAAAGCACCCATGCCTTCTTCTCGCTATCAACCACCTGTCTGTCCAAGTTCTGCCAGCTCTCCTCCAGATACTTCCGAGCCCATGCAACTCGGGGTCATGCGACCTACTTTACCTCCTGAAGAACGAGCACGTCGTCGTCAGTTAAATCTGTGTCTCTACTGCGGTGAGCCTGGTCATTACGTCGCCAACTGCCCCATCAAGATGCATAAGTGTCGTTTTTTCTGTTCCTGTCAATGCTTCCGCTCTCTCAGCCAATACAACACACCTTGATCTTTCTCTGTCTTTTCAGCTCCAAGAAAGAACGATCCCGGTCAACGCAATTATTGACTCTGGCGCCTGCAGTTGTTTTATTGATGCCACCTTCGCCAATCTGCACAACATCCCTCTCCGAAAGAAGGACTTCAGACTCTCCGTTTTCCTGGCCGACGGATCTCACATTAAATCGGGTCAAGTAACCCAAGAAACCCTTCCTCTGCCTGCTTCTACTTCCACCAACCATAGAGAATTATTAATTTTGGACGTGATCTCCTCACCCTTGTTTCCAGTGATTCTCGGCATTCCCTGGCTCCGGGTCCATAACCCCCAGATTGATTGGTCCTCTGGAACTTTACTTTTTCCTTCCCGTTACTGCCAGGAACACTGCTTACCCGGACTTCCCAGTTTTTCTCCTACTCTGCTATGTTTGAACACCGATCCCAGTTTACTCCAGTCTGTCCCGGGACCCTATAATGAGTTCCTCGATGTGTTCAGTAAAAAGGGGCCGACTCTATTCCACCTCATCGCCCCTATGACTGCCCGATAGAACTGCTTCCTGGGGCTGAGATCCCTTTTGGGTGCATTTTTCCATTATCCGAGAAGGAACAAGATGCTTTGAAAATTTACATAGACGAGAACCTAAATAAGGGGTTCATTCGTCCACCCACCTCACCAGCAGGTGCTGGGATATTTTTTGTCGCCAAAAAGGATCAGACCCTTCGCCCATGCATCGACTACCGAGAGCTCAACAACATCACGATTAAAAATCGTTACCCGCTGCCGCTGATACCCGAACTGTTCCAAAAACTAAGATCCGCCACTGTTTTTACGAAACTGGACCTGAGGGGGGCTTATAATCTAATTCGCATCAGGGACGGCGACGAGTGGAAAACTGCTTTTCGTACTCGGTATGGCCACTACGAGTATCTAGTCATGCCATTCGGATTATGCAATGCTCCCGCTACCTTTCAGCATTTTGTTAATGATGTGTTTAGAGACTTTTTAGATATCTTTGTCATCGTCTACCTGGATGATATCCTGGTCTTCTCTGGCTCATTAGACAAACATCGGGAGCATGTCCGGAAAGTTCTGAACCGCCTTTGCTTACATGGCCTATACCCAAAAGCAGAGAAATGTGAATTTGAGTTGCAAACCATCCAGTTCCTGGGCCTAGTGATCTCCCCGACGGGAATTGAGATGGACCCAAAGAAAGTGTCTTCTATTCTGGACTGGCCAGTACCCCTGGATAAAAAGGGGGTCCAACATTTTATAGGCTTTGCAAATTTCTATAGACGTTTTATCAAAGGATTCTCTACAATTGTTGCCCCCATTACACAGCTCACTAAACAAAACTTCCGTTTCCGTTGGAATCCTGAGGCTCAGAAAGCCTTCGACACCCTGAAGGGTCTCTTCACGTCTGCCCCAATTCTCACCCAAACCCGGCTCTACCTTTCCTCCTTGAGGTGGACGCTTCCGAAGTCGCAGTGGGGGCTGTTATCTCCCAACGCATGGGAGACAAGGACTTAATACACCCGGTGGGATTCTTTTCCCAAAAACTCTCCCCTGCAGAGAAAAACTATGACGTAGGTGATCGTGAGCTGTTGGCCATCAAGACCGCCTTAGAAGAGTGGAGATATTTATTGGAAGGTGCTGCACATCCCGTGTTAATTTATACGGACCATAAAAACTTGGAATATTTAAAATCTGCCAAGCGATTGAAACCCCGACAGGCTCGTTGGGCTCTCTTCTTCTCCCGTTTTTGCTTCCATATCACCTACCGTCCAGGATCAAAGAATGTCAAGCCGGATGCTCTGTCCAGAATGTATGACAACCCAAAAGATACCTCCACTCCTGACCCCATTCTACCAGAAAACAGTTTTCTACTACTGCATACTGACCTGCTTTCTCTTCTCCGGGGAGCATCTTCGGATTCTTCCAAACCTTCCAATATTTCCTTAGAATCCAGAGATGGATTATTTTGGAGAGGAAGCCAGATTTTTGTCCCAGAAGACATCCGAGTAGAAGTTCTGAAACACCTCCACGACCACCCATTGGCCAGACATTTTGGGGCTTGTAAGACACTAGAATTGGTGCGTCGCACCTTCTGGTGGCCTGGTCTGGAGAATTTCTGCAGGTCTTATATCAATACATGCCCTATCTGTAATCGGAATAAAACACCTCAAAACCAAGCCTGGGGTTTACTGAAACCACTACCCGTGCCCGATAGACCGTGGAAACTGGTGGCCATGGACTTTATTGTAGAGCTTCCTTGCTCTGAAGGCTGTACTGCAATTTTTGTGATCGTGGACCGTTTGACCAAAATGGCCCATTTTCTTCCTCTAAAGAACACGCCTTCTACCGTTGAGACTGCTCGTGTCTTTATTAAAGAAGTTGTCAGGCTGCATGGGGTACCCTCCAACATAGTGTCAGATAGGGGAGTTCAATTTACCTCTCGATTCTGGAGAGCCCTCTGTGAAATGTTACAGATTGAACTTGCTCTATCTTCGGCCTATCATCCCCAGACCAATGGGCAAACAGAAAGAACTAATCAGACTCTGGAACAATACATCAGGTGCTTCACAACTTTTTCTCAAAATGATTGGGTCTCTCTGTTACCCTTAGCAGAATTTGCGTACAACAACGCCAGTCATTCTGCTACGGGGCAATCTCCATTTTTTGCCAATTATGGTTTCAACCTAACCTTTTTACCAGATTTCCTTTCAGAGTCTTCAGTTCCGGCAGTACAGAGTACCGTGGAGTTCCTCAACCACAACAACCAATTATTACGGGAAGCTGTGACCAAGGCCCAGGCTGACAGTAAGAGGTTCTTTGACAGGAAAATGAGAGGAGAGCTGGATCTGAAAACAGGTGACCAGGTATGGCTTTCTACCAACAATCTCAGGTTAGCTTGTCCTTCTAAGAAATTGGGACCTAAATTTATGGGACCTTTTCCGGTCAAAAGGAAGATCAATGCAGTTTCATATGAACTATCCTTACCTGATTCTCTTAAAGTGCACCCTGTATTCCATGTCTCTTTATTAAAGCCTGCAGCTCCTGATCCCTTTCCTAATAGAGGAACCAGACCTCCTGAACCAGTTCATGTTGACGGCTGCGAGGAATTTGTGGTAGAAGCCATCCTAGATTGTAGAAAGCGGCAAGGACAAAACCAATTTCTGATTAAATGGAAAGGTTACGGACCAGAAGATAATTCCTGGGAACCCGAAGGCAATATCCATGCCAGAAGATTGGTACGTACATTTTTTCTTGCTCATCCTGACAAGATGGCCCGACTGGGCATCCGGAGGCTGCCCCTTGGGGGGGGCAATGTCAGGGACTCACCTCTCAGCCTCGTCAGCCTTACAGAGGGTTAAGACAACGGCGCGCATTTGCGCGCCATCGCGCGCCTACGGTGCACGCGCGTGCACGGCAAGATCGTGCGCGGCGGGAGCGCGCGCATGCACATTGATTTCTTGGCGCCAAAACAGCTTTAGATGGACACTGACAGCTCCAGCACATTGCTGTCTGCTCTACAGTCTCTGAGCGTTTGTAACCTGAAAAACCTGATTACCTGTTGAAACCTTCTGACCCGGCTTGTTTGACCTTCCGCACCTCTCCGATCCTGACCTCGGCTTCCATTGACTTATCCTTTGATTGATCCACCGCTGCCAGACCTTCCTGCCTGTACCACGACCACTCTCTTGCTTATCCTACCTGATTACCTGAACTATCTGATGTGACCCGGCTTGTCTGACCCTGCTTCCGTCTGCTGTCTATTAACCAGCTTACCTTCTCAGCTTTCTGCCGCAAACCTTCCGTTAGGGTCGCTGACCCCCGCTTCCAGCTCCATCGGTTCCAGCATAACCTTCCAACAGGGATCTACACCAACTTCATCTATTCAGCACGCCGGCACTCCTACCCCGCCAGGCTCCTGAGTCTGCTGTTCCCAATCCAGCAGCTCACGAGCCGGAGCTGTAAGAGAGGCCTCCTCCTACAACCGGGCTCTGGCTACCAGGTACGTGGTACATAACAGAGTCTGTCAGGAAAACAGAAAATGTATTATCAGTACTTACCGTAATTTTCCTTTCCTGATGGACTCCATGGCAGCCGGAGTTCCCCCCCATCGGTCTAGAGTAGGCTAGTTACGGAACACAGTCTCTACCGGTGAGCTCAAACTTATAGGGTAGGGTGTCCTATAGCATTGGAGAGGAGGCGGGGTAAACCCACACGTAGGCTGCCATGGAGTCCATCAGGAAAGGAAAATTACGGTAAGTACTGATAATAAATTTTCCGTTTTATTTTATTGTTTTAAATGTACTTTTTTAAAGCACAGTGAAGTTCCTGATCATGTGACTTGCTCTTTTTATACACTCACATAGCTCTTTTTGCTGCATTAAAGAAGAACAACTCTTTGATTACTATAGGCTTCACATCATGGCCCACCTTTTTTGAATGGGCTACAAAATGTGGATCACACTGTAGAATATAGAGTATAGTGGGACATTTATAGTGATTTCTTCTGTCCATTATACATAAACCCCTGAAAATATTTAATTTGTTAATGTCAAGTAACAGGTATGCTCCAGTGGCTGTAGGCAGAAGGTTAAAAATTAACATGTGTCTTATGTGGTTACAGCCCTCTTTTTGCATGTTCTATTTGGATATCAGCATACACAATTTTGCAAAATTTACAGCATACTGTATATAATAATAAAATGTAATCATCAAGGAAAGTTTCAGGTGTGAGTTTTTAATATGTTATTAAGCCATGACAATTTCCCCTGTAATTTCAACATATGATTAATAATAGAATTCTCACTTTCAGAAGCAGGTAAGAGCTACAGTAATTATCTCACCATTCCACAGTGCTCCTATCATACATATTACAGGACCATTGCTGGTCATGTTTTATGTAATAAAAAACACATTAGTATTAAACATTTAACATTAAACTGATAACACCATGGCCAGCAAATGATATATTGCTTCTTACTGTTCATTGTAAGCAATTATCTGTTTATAATGGATGATAATTTAACATGAATTATGCTTTGTTATATATTTTCATGTGCAAAATAAATTTTTCAAGTGAAGGTCGAATAGGGTGGAAAATGGGATATAATCCCATATGTTTGAATCATTTGCCTATTCAATAATTATGGATGATACCTATTACATCTTCATTTTTTTATTTGCAAAATTATTTGTTATGTATTTTTCTGTTTCAATAGGTTTTTATAAACATTTCCGACTTTATTACATTGAAACAGAAAGAACATCTGTGATATAATGCTGTTTTACTAAGATAATCCAAATAGTGTTGCTCACGAATATTCGTATTGCGAATATTCGGCTCGAATATGGCATATTCGAGTATTCACAAATATCTCGAATTTCGCGGCCAATATTCGCTATTCCGAATATTCGTGATATTTTATAAAAAAAAAAAAATTGCGAAATTTCGCTAATGCGATTTTGCGATTTTTTTTTGCGATTGGCTCTGATGCAAAAGAAGGGCGGAGAAAGTATTCTCGAATATTCGGAAATAGAATATTCGGAATATTTTATCAAAAAAAAAAATGTTGTGAAATATTCTATTTCCGAATATTCGAGAATACTTTCTCCGCCCTTCTTTTACATCAGAGCCAATCACCAAAAAAAAAAAAATTCTATATACTGTACAGACAGGAAAAAGTATTCATACCCCTCTATACACAGAGACAGGAAAAAGTATTCATACCCCTCTATATACAGACAGGAAAAAGTATTCATACCCCTCTATATACAGGAAAAAGTATTCATACCCCTCTATACACAGGCAAAAGTATTCATACCCCTCTATAGACAGAGACAGGAGAAAGTATTCATACCCCTCTATACACAGAGACAGGAAAAAGTATTCATACCCCTCTATAGACAGAGGCAGGAAAAAGTATTCATACCCCTCTATACACAGAGACGGGAAAAAGTATCCATACCCCTCTATACACGGAGACAGGAAAAAGTATTCATACCCCTCTATATACAGAGACAGGAAAAAGTATTCATACCCCTCTATATACAGACAGGAAAATGTATTCATACCCCTCTATATACAGAGACAGGAAAAAGTATTCATACCCCTCTATATACAGACAGGAAAAAGTATTCATACCCCTCTATAGACAGAGGCAGGAAAAAGTATTCATACCCCTCTATATACAGACAGGAAAAAGTATTCATATCCCTCTATAGACAGGAAAAAGTATTCATACCCCTCTATAGACAGAGGCAGGAAAAAGTATTCATACCCCTCTATACACAGACAGGAAAAAGTATTCATACCCCTCTATAGACAGAGGCAGGAAAAAGTATAGAGGGGTATGAATACTTTTTCCTGTCTGTATATAGAGGGGTATGAATACTTTTTCCTGCCTCTGTGTATAGAGGGGTATGAATACTTTTTCCTGTCTCTGTCTATAGAGGGGTATGAATACTTTTTCCTGTCTCTGTCTATAGAGGGGTATGAATACTTTTTCCTGTCTATAGAGGGGTATGAATACTTTTTCCTGTCTGTGTATAGAGAGTTATGAATACTTTTTCCTGTCTCTGTCTATAGAGGGGTATGAATACTTTTTCCTGCCTCTGTCTATAGAGGGGTATGAATACTTGTTCCTGTCTGTCTATAGAGGGGTATGAATACTTTTTCCTGTCTCTGTCTATAGAGGGGTATGAATACTTTTTCCTGTCTCTGTGTATAGAGGGGTATGAATACTTTTTTCCTGTGTCTGTGTATAGAGGGGTATGAATACTTTTTCTTGTCTCTGTGTATAGAGGAGTATGAATACTTTTTCCTGTCTATAGAGGGGTATGAATACTTTTTCCTGTCTGTGTATAGAGAGTTATGAATACTTTTTCCTGTCTCTGTCTATAGAGGGGTATGAATACTTTTTCCTGCCTCTGTCTATAGAGGGGTATGAATACTTGTTCCTGTCTGTCTATAGAGGGGTATGAATACTTTTTCCTGTCTCTGTCTATAGAGGGGTATGAATACTTTTTCCTGTCTCTGTGTATAGAGGGGTATGAATACTTTTTTCCTGTCTCTGTGTATAGAGGGGTATGAATACTTTTTCTTGTCTCTGTGTATAGAGGGGTATGAATACTTTTTCCTGTGTATAGAGGGGTATGAATACGTTTTCCTGTCTGTATATAGAGGCCCAGATTCAGGTACGACTTGCACAGGAGCAAGTGTGATTTGCGCCGCGCAAGTACGGATTTGCTCCCAGGCAAATTTGCGGGTGACCCAGAAAGCAAGCTAAGCCTGAAATGTGCCATTTTTGCACGGAGGCAGTTTCTCTTCCCCGGCGCAATTAAGGGGCAATTTTGCTCAGGGAGCAACTTGCGCTCTCATGGTTTTCCCTCAGCAAATATGCAAATGAGGAACTGCCACTGATTCATAAACTTGCGCGTGTGAGGAGCATTTTGCTCCCTAAGCGCGCAAGCTGTTTGGCCGGGGCAAATTTGCACTTTATAAAAGCAGGGGCAAGTTAGCAACAGATGGCCACAGGTCAGCTGGAGAGCAACTACAGCAGCACCAAGACGGACGAGCTGAACAAGCAGAGCACCCACACTTTCTGGATCTCACATCTGTGTGCCAACATGCCAGGGGCAGCTACAAAATAAAAAAAAGCTCATAATCTGAGCATCAATAAAATAAAAAAAACTCAAAATCTGAGCATAACCAAAAAACAAGCTCATAATCTGAGCCACAAAAAAAAAAAAAAATGGTCATAAATTTTTTTTTTTCTTTTGGACATCCTTGGCCCAAGGGTGCCCCGGCTCTGGCTCCTCAGATGCCGTGGTGGAGCATGGGGTGGGGATTGAGGGGGGGGAGCATCAACCCCTACTTCATCTCTCCTGGCAGGTGGTGCCTGCAAGCCCTCCATGGCGTTGGCCAGGCGGTTGAGGACGGTTTTGGTCTGTCCCAACATCCTCATCTGCCATGTGGTGGTGATCCTCAACTGCCGTCGGGTAAGTCTCCCCTCCTCCCGCACAGCAGCAGTGTTGGCCTCCACCGCACCTGCCAACCTGCTCACCTCCGAAGTTAATAATGCAGTGGCATCCTGCTGTTCAACCAGACAGGTCACAATGGCTGCGCAGTTGCCACTAATATCCTCCAGGGTCTCATTCTGTCGGTCCCCCCGGTCAGCATGGTGGGTGAGGGCCTGCTGGACAGAGGAGGAGGAGGATGCCAGGCTGTCCGCCACCCGCCTCAGGTCTCCCACCATCTCCCCTATATGGTGGGTCTGCCGGGCCTGCTCCTCCTCCTGCAGATCCTCACGGAGGCTGGAGGGTACACCCCTAGTTTTAGAAAGAGCCTTCCTTGGAGGAGAGGCTGGGGCATGAACTGAGGGAGCAGAAGGGGAGGGGGTCACACAGGAGGGAGTGACACTGGAGGGGGGGACACTGGAGGGAGGGACACTGGAGGGAGGGACACTGGAGGGGCTTGCCCTGGAGGGGGATGATGTTATGGTCGGGGGGGTGGTGGGTCGGTCAGGGATGGTGGGATCCTCCTGGAGGGACACTGCTTCTTCCAGATTGAGGATAACGGCCTCCTCCACCACTTCCTCCTCCCTAGATGGACTCTGGCCGAAATCCTCCTCCACCAACATGCCCAGGATCTGCAGGGGGCCTGACTGCACCCCATGATGTTCTGGGGATGGCGTGGGTCGCCCTACAGCCGACGACGGCCCAGCCTCATCATCAACATCTGTGGATGACACAAAACAAAAATGTTGCTGGAGCAACACACTTATCATATGTTCACTTCTACCCCCTCCCATGATACACAGCAAATATGAGAAACAAAAACTTGTTACATGTTCCCTTCTACCCCCTCATATGTTCACTTCGACCCCCTCCCATGATACACAGCAAATATGAGAAACAAAAACTTGTTACATGTTCCCTTCTACCCCCTCATATGTTCACTTCTACCCCCTCCCATGATACACAGCAGATATGAGAAACAGACACTTGTTACATGTTCCCTTCTACCCCCTCATATGTTCACTTCTACCCCCTCCCATGATACACAGCAGATATGAGAAATAAAAACGTGTTACATGTTCCCTTCTACCCCCTCATATGTTCACTTCTACCCCCTCCCATGATACACAGCAGATATGAGAAACAAACACTTGTTACATGTTCCCTTCTACCCCCTCATATGTTCACTTCTACCCCCTCCCATGATACACAGCAGATATGAGAAACAAAAAACTTACCAGTCCACAAGTCCCCAACAGTGGAGTCATAGCCTGGCAGTCCCTCCACCTGCTCCAGCGCTAGACTCTGAGAGATGACCTCCTCCTCCGGATTGAGTC